>NC_136474.1:1769089-1989101 GCF_902686455.1 Sciurus vulgaris | reverse complement strand
CAGTATTGCACTCATTTCTCTATGGGTTTAGGTATTTTAAGTCTTTCATTCTTCCATGTGAATTTTAGTACTACTTTTTCTAGGACTTTGAAGAATGTTAATAGTATCTTTATGGTTTCACATTGATTCTGCATACTGCTTTTGGTAATACAGTCATCTTACCAATAATAATCCTGCCTATCCTAGAGCACTAAAATTCATTCCATATTTTAGATTCTTCTACATTTGGTGTTCTATAAATTTGATTGTAGAGTTTGTTCACCTCTTTGACCGGATTTATTCCTAGAGAATTTTGGAGGCTATTCTGAATGGGATTGTTTTTCTGTTTTTTTTTTTTTCTTTCCAGTGTATTCACTATTGATATCTAGAAAAGCTATTGATTTTTTCATGTTGATCTTCTATCCTGTTCCTTGATTGAATTTATATATCTCCTATAGAGATCTGTTGGAAAATATTGGTTCTTTTATGCAGAGGATTATATAATCTGCTGTTATAATTTGACACCTTTCCTCCAGATATCTCCTTTATTTCCTTTTCTTGCCTAGTTTCTGTAGCCAAAATTTAATGTTCTATATCAAATAGGAGTGGAGACAGTAGACATCATTTTATTATTCCTAACTTGGAGGAAATGATTTTTACTTGTTCATGCTTCATATGATATTGGATTTGAGTTTGTTCTACATAGTCTTTTTGATGTTGGGGTAAGTTCCTATTAAGCCTAGTTTTTTGACGGTCATATTATGAATTGCCACTATATTTTAAAAAGACTTACTCTGGCTCTATTGATGTGATCATTTTTTTTATTTCTACTCATATGGAGAATTATATTTATTTACTTGCATATACAGAACCATCGTTACACAATGGAATGAAACCAACTCAGTCATGATCTACAATCTTCTTAATGTGCTTTTGTATATGATTTGCTAAAATTCTATTAAAAATTTTTCAACTGTGTTATCAGGCATGTGGGTCAGTAGTTTTCTTTTGTTGACCTGTTGTTACCTGGTTTTGGCATCAGTGTAATTCCAGCTTCAATAAATAAATTTTGAAGCACTTACCTTTCCTTTCTGTTTCATAGAATAGTTGAGGAAGCAGTGACATGTGTTATTTTTTAAAGGTGTGGTAGATTTCAACCAAGGTTACATTCTGTCTGGGTTTTTGTATTTTACAAGACTTTAAAAAATATTTTTAGCTGGGCACAGTGATGAACACTTAAAATTTCAGTGGTCAGGAGACAGAGGTATGAGAACCACTGATTCAAAGCCAGTCTTAGAAACTTGGCAAGGCTCTGAGCAAGTTAGTAAAACCCTGCCTAAAAATAAAGTGCAAAAATGGACTGGGCAGGAGTTGGATTGCCACTCAGTAGTAGAGTGGTTGCCTCGCATGAGTCAGACGCTGCATTCAATCTTCGAAACAACATAAAAATGAAATAAAATAAAGGTTAACTTTTTAAAGAGTGTGAGTATCTCTGAAAAAAGTGGGGACTGGAGATGTGACACAGTAGAGAAACATCCCTGGGTTCAATCAATAGTATCAAAAATATATACTTTTATTAGTGTGTCATAATAGTTTGTCTTAATAGTTTGTCCATTGTTTCATATTTATATATGTGCAAAACATCTTTTGAACACTTGCGTTCCTCAGTGCCTCACTTTCCCCTCTACTCATTCCCCATGAGTCTGAACTATACTGCTGACTTTCTATTTTGGTGAAATCCCCTATATTATTTTTTTAATTTCAGTTTTCATTCTTCCTTTCATATATGAGAGAAAACACTTGATTTTTTTCTCTGATTCTGTCTTACTTCACTTAGCATTATGTTCTCCAGTTTCATTCATTTATCAAAAATGACATAATTTCATTCTTCTTTATGATTGACTAGAATAAAGACAGATGTAAAGAGATGTGTAGATGCTATTTCCTGGGAATATCACCAGCCAACACAGAGGATCTCCCATATTCAAGTCCAGCTTGCTGTTGTATGAGCCAGGGAATGGAGACCCAGGGAGGAGAAGGTCTTATCTGAAGCATGCAGGGCCCTCCTATCTATGCCTGTGATTGCTTGCACACCTACTATGTAGCCTGGCCAATTCTAGAGTGTTCTTCCTTGTCTGTTTTGACTACTAACCTGTCTCTGTGGTACATATTTCCATGACAGTTTGTGTCTGAGAGAAGGGAGTCTGCCTGAAGTTGCAATCTCAGAATTCTCCAAGTGTTAACCACAGGATTCAGTTCCTTCCCTCCTTCAGAATAAGGGAGATGAGGGTAATTTTTTTCTTGAAGAACAATAATTCTATTCATGAGACTTTATACCAGTGACCTAATATCCTCCAAGGCCTCACTTCTTGTCATCACCTTGGGGGTTTATGATTTCAACATACAAGTTTTGGAAGCACAGAAATATTCAGACCAGAGTAAAGAGTGATGCCCTTTCTTTGCTAATGGTATCATGTAAGTTCCTAATGCCTAGATCTCAGTGCATCTTCCTATTTACTTCCTGCATCCTTGAAGACATGTGTGCCATCAAGTTATCCTCACTAGACAGTCTTTCTTCTTTTCTGATGCAGTAGCTGTAGGATCACTCATTTGGAATTCATGACTGTATGTGAGAGCTGAGAGATTGTCAGGCCACACTTACAGGGACTTTATGACTTTGACAGCTGGGTGATTAATACCCATCACCCAAGGGGTTGTGGAAATGGTCTCCAAAATAGTAGAGTGGATCAACCTTGCCCCATTCTCAAAAAATGCAGTCAGAATTGTACACAAATATGGAAGTCACATATTGAGCCCATAAGGAAAATGGAGGAGTGAGTTGACACTGGATGAACATGGAAGACATTGGTTTTGCCCAAGCTCATACAAAGCCACCAAGACATTCAAATCTCTACTCACACAGGGGTCTAAGACTTGTCATTTTGCCACACATGTGCACAACCAAGCTTCTGAAAGCAGGACCTGGAAGTAACTGACAAGTCCTCTCTATGCTCTTGACACTAAACTGTCAAAGAATATTACCCAAACAACCCTATTTTTAGTCAGGTATGTGTACTCATCATGTTGGTCACTTGGATTGAGAAATGGCCTTTGCACTTAAGGTCTCCAGTTTAATGGAGGAAGCACAAAATCCATATGGCTTTTTGCTGTGCTCACAGTAGACAATAATAATATATCCTAGTTCCATATATTGCTGAGGTCTTACCATCACTGTTTCCCCACAAACAGCTAATCTAGTTTAAAAATGTATGTACTTTGGACACAAGAGCCTGGAATCATGCAATGTTAAGAAATCTTCTAGGTGGAGAATAGTATGATTCCTATTTGGGTGATCAATCTCACCTGTTTGTCAGGCTTGATTTATTTCTCTTTGATTGAACTCCATGCTTTGAATATGCAAACTTCTTTTGTGGTTCAAACTTTACCCATGTTAAAAGTCCACTGAAGTCTCATCTGTACCCCTGTCCTCTCTAGTATCCTTCTACTGCCCCTTGCATTTTTTAATTTATTTCAATTTTTTTTTTTTACTGTTTCTTGTTCTGATAGATGGCAGGAATTGTGATACATCCCTTCTAGATGTGAAAGAGAAGGGTAGTGTTGGCTGATATCGCAAGAAAAACTTCAGACAAAAATGCATTTCTTAGGCTACGAAAATCATATACTTGATTGGTCTATTCATATTTTGGGCAAGAAATAACAAATTATGTATCTTAGGAAAAAATGAAGAAAAACATTTTATTTCAAATAGTATCACCTTCATGAATCTAGGGCTAAAAAATTACCATCTGGAAAGTGTACACAAGCTTTTCTCACTTTAGTACACAAGTCTCTTTGACACCCTCCTAGTGCCTTTTCCTATTGTTACAAAATCATATCTATGTTATGTAATAATTGTGTTGATCCCAATATACATCAGTTTTTCTATTTATTCAGAACGACTATATATTATTGAAAATGATTCTTGTATTTAATTTCATCATGAGTTTTTCGGGGTAATAATTTACTTCTCTTTCTCATCTTGAATATGCATAATTTTAATATTGAAAACTCTCTAATTTTTGTTATATACAAATGGGAACATTGTATGATGGGAGCAAATTCCAAGCTTTCAAGAAATGAATCTCAGTGGAGTTGGTGTTACAAATTAGCATATTATTTCAGTACTGTCTTTATTCTGATTTATTTCTGGACCCAATATTAAAAAAAAAATCAACTAAGCAAACATTGAAATCACTCTAAGACACATTTTTTTGTAAGACTCTCATTACTTACCTCAAAAATCCTCCATACACAACTTGGTGAGCCCTCTCTGCTCATCTCAACCTTTCTTTCACCAATACCTCAGTGAGTCATACTTAATTACCTCAGGTGCCCCTCCCACAGACACCAAGGAGTCATTTTACAAACCTCATAGTGTATTTTTATCCATATCATACAGAACTCACTACTGATCTCAGATGCCTCTCCCTAAATAACTAAGATAAACCTCCTCCCAGAACTCAGTGTGCCCTTCATATACATCTCAGGGATTACTAATCACTACAACAGCAGTCATTACTCAACTTAGAAAGTTGCCCCTATAATCTTGAGTCCTCACTCTACTCCTTTGCAAGTCCTCACTAAATACCACACAGTGCACTATTACTCACTACACCTATTAGTGCCTTTTCTAGTCAAAATACAGACCTTCCATATACTTCTTAAATAGCCCTACTTACTTCCCTTAGGAAACACTCATACACACATAAAGAAGACCTCCTACAGGCCTCATATAGCCGTCATATACACTTCACATGGCACACACTATATACCTGTTATATCCTCACTACAAACCTCAGGGAACCTGCTCTTGACACCTCAGAGAGACTTTCCTACACACCACCAAGATATCTCCCTACACACTTCAGAAAGCCCTCCCTGTTCACATCAACTGCTCTTGCTACACATCTTTTCTTATTTTTTTATAAGATGGATTGACACCAGGGTGCTCAACCACTGAACCACACACCCAGGCCTTTTTATTTTATTTTATTTTATTTTATTTATTTTGAGACAGGGATTCTAGAAGTTGCCTAGGGTCTTACTAAATTATGGAGACTGACTTTGAAAAAGCAATACTGCTGTCTGAGAATCCTCAGAAATTTCAATTACTAATGTGCCACTTTACCTGGCCTAATAAAATTTCGAAAGATTATTTACTACATGCTAACATGGATCCACTTAATGTGTATAAAATACACATTAAAATTTCTTAAATACATAAAATAAACTTTTAAGAATGGGCATATGTCATTTATTTTTTCTTGGATATTATGAAATAAGACAACTGTATCCTAGTAATCAAATGTGACCCAAAATTCTTGGGCATATATGGATTTTTGATTTATATTTTTTGTTAATTTTTCTGGATTATCACGGAATATGACACCAAAACACTGAATGAGTGAATGAAGAATATTGTGTTACTTTAACTGATCATTACTTGTGGAAATTATTGTGTTATCCTAGTGGTGGTAGAGCATTTTCATTTTCCACAAATACTGGATGTTGGCATTCATGTGTTGAACTTGAAAATATTGATCCCAGAGAAACCAAAACAGAAAATATACTGAAATCTAAAAAAAAGGGAATGAGATAGTGAATAACAAGTGTAAAAAACAGTTAAAAATGAAAAGCTACTCAGATTTTATAGCACACTAGTGTGAACTCAGTCTATAATGATTCTTATACAATTAAAAATAACCAGAATTGACTTTGCAGGTGTTAACATAAAAATTATAACATTTGAGAAGATGAAAATTACCCTAATTTGATCACTAACCACTGAATACACATGTTGAATTATAATGCTGGGTTCCATATCCAAAAACAAATAGTAGCTTCAATTTAAAAATTAAAGAAAAATCAAGAGTTCAATATTTTAACCAAGTATTTACATCACCGTATCCCATGGTTGTGAATATGTAAGCTTTCTCATTTCTCTTCATATCATGCCATATAGATCTACATCTTCTAAACAGTGGGAAATGATTTAGCATCAAATATGATTTTCTGTTGACTGTCATTTTTAATGAGTCTGTAAATAGTTGTAAAATACCTACCCATGATTTTAGACATTTAAATTAATGTACAAACATGTCTTGCAGAGGAAATATTTTGTCAGTAGATCAACACTAAATTTCCTGTAGCAGGTTTAAGATTGGAATTTTGAACAAGAAAATTGTATAATACATGAGAGGAAAATAGGGACTTTTTTGAAGTTCCATTTTCTAGAGTTGGGTAAAATTATTTTTATTTAGTGAAAACCTTACAATTCAATGACTCTGAATGTAGCTTAACTGTGACATTAATTTCTATCCCAATTCCAGATAACTTAATAAAAATCATTATACTATTTCTTACTAATATTTGATTAATCCATTTGGCTCACTTAGGACAGTTATTGTAGTGATGATAATAGCAGGGATATAAGGTGGATTGTGTGTGGATTTGAAAAAAATTAGAAACCATGAAAGATCTTGCCACAGGTATTGATAAAATGTTCTAATATTATAGGAAATTTTTGAGGGAACAAGAGAAGTTGCCTCAAAATCTCAGAAGGTACATGTATGATCAAATGAATAAATAAAACCTAATGACCAATCTTTCTAAAGGTCGTTATATGTAATATATACTTTTATGTTGGTTACTTCATTTTCTTTCATATATAATACCTCTCAAATACAGGTAATGAGACTGCCTGTATTTTACAGATGATAGAATTTAGCATTATATACTACTCATGTTCACACTTGAACCCAATGGATGACCACAAATGCATATTTAAACAATGTGTCTTAGAGGGTGCACCCAATATAATATTGGCTTAGTTGATGAATTAAAGGTGTTATCTCTGAAAATATATCAGAATAAAGACTAAAATAAACACTAAAATAATATATTCATGTATACAATTGCTCATTTGATACTGATTTCTTGAGAGTTAGAATTTTGCACAATTATGGAATCCTCCATAATAAATTCATCAATTCTTGAAGAATCCAATGTGTACCTGGGGTTTCATCAAATGGTAGAGCACTTGCCTCATATTCATGAGGCAGTGGATTCAATCATCAGCACCACATTAAAGAATAAAATAAAGGTAGTGTGTCCATTTACAACTTAAAAAATCCCAAAAATTTAAAATAAAGAAAAAAGATGAAAACAAAATAAGATACTACCCCACAAAACTTTAAAATTAGGTTATAAACAGAAACTGTTCTCAACAATATATAGTAATTCTAAATGGATAGGATAGCTGATGTAGAGTGGGAGCCCAATAATCATTACATAATCCAGACATGATTTGGTAATAATAGGTAAGGATATCTGGAGAATGTAAAAAATAAATGTATGCATTTGTGGCCATGTTATTTTTTACAACATAAACAAAGGGTAAAGGATAGTAATGTCACTAATGGTGTTGTGACAAATGAATATCCACATGCAAAATTTTTATACGAACTCACCTCAAATCACATTCAAAAATTAAGTCTAATAATCACACCTCAATATAAAACATATATATAAAATACTTGGTTGAGTTTGTAGCTCAGTGATAGAGCACTTGCCTAGCATGTGTAAGCCAGTGGGTTCATTCTTCAGATTGATGTACAAGTAAATATAGAAAATAAAGGACTTTTGTCAATGTAAAATTAAAAACATTAAAAATGTATGAATCCCTTTGGATAAAACAAGGTAGTAATAATTTTTAAAATATTTTAATAGTCAAAGAATTTTCATTTTGTTTATTTATTTATATGTAGTGCTGTGAATTAAACCCAGTGCCTCACACATGTCAAATACTCTACCACTGAGTCACAACCACAGCATAAAGTAGTAAATTTTTATGACCTTGAACTTCACAATGAATTCTTACATACACCAGAAAATAACAAGCAGCTAAACTAAATTGCATGAAAATTAAATGTTTTCATGTTCAAAATGGTATTTTTAAGAAACACAACCTAAGCACTGGGAAAATTATTTGAGAACTACTTTGTGTATATGTATGTGTGTGTAGGTGTATGTATGTGTGTGTGTGTGTGTGTGTGTGTTTACGTTTGTGTATTTAAAATCCAGAATATATAGTGACCCTTGCACCTTAAAACAACAAATATATTGACTCAACATATGCCTGTAATCATAGCAGCTCAGAATGCTGAGGAAGGTGACTGGAAGTTCGAGGACAGCAACAGCAAATTAGTGAGGCTTTGAGGAACATAGCAAGAACCTGGCTCAAAATTTAAAAAAATAAAAGAAAGGGCTGGGGATTTGGCTTAGTGGCTAAGCAACTCTGGATTCAATACTCATTAAAAAATAAAACATAAACAAACAAAAGTAGCATGAGCAAAGGACTTGAATAGAAAATACTAGTCAGTGCAAAAATGACAAAAGAAGCTCTTCAAAATGTGCTCATCATTATTCATTAGAGAAATGCATTTCAAAATGTCAATGAGAGCAGGGCACTGTGGCACACTCAATCCCACCTACTTCAGAAATGACGGCAGTAGGATGTCAAGTTCCAGGCCAACCTAAAAATCTTCATGAAACACTGCTTCAAACCAAAAAATTAAGGAGCATGGAGATGTAACTCAGTTGTAGAGGGCACATGGCTTTGGCCCAAATTATAAAACACACACATGAACATATGTGTGAGTTACCATGCCACACCACAAAGATGGTATAAGTTTTGAAAGTAAATTAGCAAGTGCGGAAAGTGTAACAAGGTGGAGAAATTGGATTCCTTTTATATTCCTAGTAAGAATTTGGAATTGTGCAATAGGTATAGATAACAGTTTGATAACTTGATAACTTCTTAAAAAGTTCAACATAGATTTCCTATATGATGTATGAATTTCACTCCTAGCTGTATGCTCAAATGAATTAAAAACAGATGCTCACTTAAACATGAATATTCATAGCAGCACCATTTATGCCACTAAAAGGGGAAAAGAATCCAAAGGACAACCAAAAGATAAAAGGATTAAAAATTACATATATGTGCACATGTGCACCTACAAATACACATTTGTGGTAAAAAAAATCACACTTCCATAAAAAGAATAAAATACTGATACATACTACAACATGACTATTTTTTGAATATAAATGTAACTGAATAAAGTCTGAAATGAAATATCACATATTGCATAATACAATTCATATGATATATCCAGATTGTGGAAACCCCAGAGACAGAAAATTGCATGGTTGTTGCCAGGACCTGGGAGGGCTTAAAAGGGAGTGTTTGTTTAATGAGCAGATGGTTTTCTTTGTGGTGATGAAATGATGTGAAACAAGATAAAGATGGAAACTATGCCACAATACTGTAAACATCACTAAATTGCACAAATTTAAATGGTCACTATTATGAGAAGTTAATGTCAAACAACTTTTAAAAATCTGAGAACACTGAAGTATACTCAATTGCAGGGAATCTAGGACTAGGTGGTAGAAGGCACTGTGGAGCTGCAGACTCCCAAGTCTTTTCAAGATCACAATTGAAAGCACATCTGATAGTACTAGTGACAGCCAGGAATTGACAGCCTAAGCTGTTTCAAGCACCATTTTAAGTTCTTCATATATTTGGATCCTATTTCTCCTGAAGGTCTTGAGCCCTCATGGAAGGAATTCTGATTTTAGTGATGAGTACACTAAGACTAACAAATGAAGTCCTTATTCTAAGGTCATGTACCTTGCAAACTAGGGTTCAAGACCACTGATTTGTCTGAATTGTCTGAATTCCAAACACTTTTGTCATCTATATGACTGTTTAAATCCAGTGAGTGGATGCTTCTGTAAGGAGGGTGAGGAAAGAGGGAGAAACTGCAAAGGGGCACCAGAAATATTTTGGGTGTGATATTACCCATGCTCACTATATAGATTGTGATGATGAATTCATGGGTAAATGTATAAGCAAACAACAAAGTATACATTACATATGTATAGTTGATCATCCATCAGTTTTACCTAAACAAAACTTTTTAAAATAAATAGACAAATAAGACTTATTAAAAAGAAAGTAAAAAAAATGAATAAAAAATTGGAAGAAAACCCTCAAGAAGATATATACATTGCACATAAGAAGAAGTTTCTCAACACCAAATTATGGGGGACAGCAAATTAACCTCACACATATGAATGGACAAAATTCAAACCAGTCAACACCAGTAGATGACAAAAATGAGGAGAAAAAGGAACTCTCCCACATTTCTATTGGATTCAAAAAACAGTTTCATTGTTTCTTACAAAACTGAACACAGGCTTATATTTGTCCCAAAAATCACGTTCCTAGTGGTTACCCAAAGGAATTGAATGCTTACATCCACACAAAACCTAATACAAATATCCTTAGTTTCTTTTTGTCATGATAGCCAAGAACAGAATCAACTCACCCATTCGTGAGCATTTTTCTGTTATTAATAAAAATCCTTGACATATATATATATATATATATATATATATATATATATATATATATATATATATGTAGCAGCAAAAAATAAGTTATGAAGGAAGCCAATATTTTAAATCCCCAAGGAACCTGAGAGACCCTTTCATCAAAGAAGAGTGATGACTTCTTTGAATGTTCCAAAACAAGTGATTCTTTAGCTCATATGAAAAACCTGATCCAGTGGGAATTTACTCCACCTATGCTTGAAAATAAAATGCTCTGAGATGTTTTCTTAAATATTCCTCTTCACTTACAGCATAGTATAAAAGATGGGAATATTGTACCCTTGCTTACCTGACAAAGCTTGAGTGGAAATTCAGCAAGAACAAATGTACAGATATGTAGTGGTACTCACCCAAGGAAAAATAAAGTGGGGCTGATATTATGATGAGACACAGAGTTTATGGCCTGAAAGTATATAGCAAGCCATGGTTGGCAGGAAAGGCTTTTTCTGTAGTTTGAAATAAGGAGGGAAGGAGGGATGGCTAGCTAAAATACATTGAGGTTACCCACCACAGCACATGGATTAGCTGTAATGGACACAAAATGGAGACATTATCTCCCAGCTCTGGCATGGAACATGTACATTCCATGCATTGCTTTCTTGAATAATGAGGACATATCCACTTAAAATTCAACCCTTACTTCAAACAGTTTAATGCTTTATGCTTTGAATATAATCTTTGCTGCTCTGTCATTACAACTTATATTTTAAATGGACATGTTTCTGGAGTTTATTTTCACCCTGCTACTCCTTAATCTCTCTTTCTTCCTATTCTCAGGAAAAAAACAGAATATTTTTCTTCCCCATCTTAGGAAAAGCTTTCTGTCCTTGAGCACTCATCCACCATAATAACAAAGTAATTCAGACTGTGGGACAGACAGTACTGGAAGATCTCAGACATGACTGTCTCACAAATTAATGAGTGAATTACAACTGCAGACAGAGAACACATGGAATGTAGACTCTTAGTCATCTTTTTAAAAGACCTCTGTTCCTGTCAATTTGTAGAACCACAGGCTTTGGGACACAAGTCCCCATTGCTTCTCCTTTTCTAGCATAGCAGTAAACCTTTTTCTCCCTTTTTCTCAAAACTATGTCTTCAATATTGGATTGGCATCAGGAACAAGGATTGAGCTTTCAGACACAAGAGGGAGATGTGGAGACCACTAACATGGAGGACCGGTTGGTAAATCAGAATTTCTAAGGGAAGAAATAAATCCCTTGTTAAAGTGAAGAATGGCCCTATGAGGAAGAAGTCCCCTTGAACCTGCCTGCAAGTCCATGGAAAATAATTCTAATAATCTGTGAATTCCTTTCTTTTTCATTCCTTTTCTTTGCTTCTTTCCTACCAACCTCACATATTCCCTACTTCTCTTCCTTCTTTCCTATGCAGCACAAGATGTCCCAGGTCACTCTCCATATTTTATTCTCTCAATCAAGGTTTTTATGTATTTTGATACCAGGTAATGAACCCAGGAGTATTTAATCACTGAGTCACATTCCTAGCCCTCTTTTATTTTATTTGGCGACAGGGTCTCCCTGAGTTGCTTAGGACTTTCTAAGTTCCTGAGGTTGACTTTGAACTTAGTAATCTTCTACCTCAACCTCCCAAATCACTGGGATTATGGACTCACCTGAGGTAATTAGAATACAAATTTCAATGAGATACAAATATACTGCTCCATTTCTTTTGACACAGGAGCTCCTATGATAGTGCGAGAGTAGGTCTTAAATTCCATGTTTTCAATTTAATTCTATCAGCAGAAACTAACAAGTATTCAACTCCAAATCCTACCATTTTCAATCAAGTATTCAACTCCAAATCCTACCATTTTCAATCAAGTCATAAGCACGAAAAATCAAAGAAAAACTGCCCAGGAGACTTAGGGTCAAGGGCGGCTGTATTTTGTCTTTACATGTTGGTTTTCCAGTTGACATTTTGGTTCACATGAAAAGTATTCAGGTGTTGAAGTCTGCTGCATTGGTAGAATCTGGGAGTGTGTCCCAAAGAGTCTCAAAATTTCCAAGGACAAGTGTAGTTGTCATTTTCAGTTTCCTGTCACTGCAGCCTCGTACACATTGCCTAGTTGAATAAGTTGCTGAAGATATATCCACACTAGCATGCTCCTGAGAGAGATATAACCTATGAACTAATGAGATTTGAATGATGTGACATTACAAAATGCAGCTGACTCCAGAAGCAAAGCTAAATTTGAGTGCAGCTCACTGCTGAAAGGCGGCATTAGCAGTTACTTGCATATGAAACTGGTACTTCTTCAACACTATTGATTCCGTTTATTAAGAAAAGAGAAAGACAAGCTGAGAGGATTGTAATTTGGCATCCTCTGAAGGGTTTTGTCCTGTTATTTTCTTTTTCCCATCCCACAGTGATGGGGACAGGAACCCTGTACTTTCCCCTTGCAAAGCAAGCTCCCCACAGTACGGACTATATCATCAGCACAGGAATAGATCTTTTAAGGTACATGATTTGATACCCTCAGGTTCTGTGTATGTGTATGTGCAGAGAAGCAACTCTAGACAAAGCCAATTAATGACTAATGAATTCTTAATTCTCCTTTTCACAACAATCTTGCAAGTAACTTTTTTGCATGTCAAGACTAAAAGTCTAGGGGTGTGTCCTGAGGGAAAGAATTATCCCATCTTGACTTAAGGAAGAAAACAGTTGTAGCTGATCCCTGAGCAGAAAATTACAACAGTGATCCATGGACAACAGGACATGAGGAAAGGCAGGCCTATGTGGGTATTAGAATATGCTCAGTTTGTTAGTATGAAAAGAGACTTTGGGGATCATTCACCACTGCATCCCTAGCCATTATATTCACAATGTACTGACGCCTTCCTCAATCATTTTTTCTTACTTTTCCCTTTGGAATTTTACTTTGAAAAATTCTAATGAGCAGAGTGCTGTGCAAAATACACAAACCATTGTTGGTTCTGTAACTTGCCTATAATCTCAGGTATGGGTGAGGTAGAGAAAGTTGTTTCTCCAGGGATAAACAGGTTACTTCAATGAGGGAATGCCTCATCAACTTAGCCAGATGATGTCAGGAAATGTAAACAGGCAAAGGCAGGAGGTGATGGATCACAGGGTCTGGGTTCCCAGGACTGATATTTGCTGGCATAAAGGAAACATTCCTCATACAATTTCATCTTTCCACTCGGTATGCTTGCAGGTTTTACTCTTAAGTTTTATTAAAGTGAGATAAGGACTGAAATTTATATCCCTCATCTCACAATGATTCATTTTCATTAAATTCCACTCAAGACAATGACTCACTTGGTTCCCAGTGCTCCTGTGATATGAGAACAAAAATAGGAGAGCTTCTGTAATCCAGGTGGAAGGGGCAGGCATTGAGCAGGTCGGGTGTGAATGGCTCAGGGATTCCAGACTCTGCTTGGAGAACGCACTTGTTTTCTCTCCCCAGAGGATTTTTTCCAATCTTGGGCAACATGGAGTTTGAGGAGTCGCTCCCATGACATGACGCCTGCACTGCAGACTCCACCTGAGGACACAGAAGAAAGACCTGACAGCAAGATGGTTTCATGGTTCCCATGGCAACCAGAGACGCTTCTGCTCCTGTCAGCTTCAGACCAAGATTGAAAACAAGCACCAGCTCAGTTGTGATGGTCAGAGGCAAGAAGGGAGCGAGTACCAGGGACCTTCAGTTTTCAAAAATATGATTCTAAACTCCTCAGCCAGGAGACAAGGAGCTAAGCCATTTGCAGGTTTCAGCCCCGAGTTTGGTGGATCGCTCCATCTCCAGGCAGGGCAAGTAACCTGCGGGGGTGCCTGGCAACCCAACCAGTGCTTGAGAAGGATCCACTGGGGGAATGATGTTTACAAGAACTCATCGTCCCGGGAGACGCCAGATGCTTGCCTCCAGGCTCTGGTGCTTTTTCTGCATTATGTTTCTAATGTTATATTACTCCTACTATTCATTGGTAGTAATCACTGAGGGTGAAGGGAATACTACAGAATTTCCCAAGAATGTTAATAAAACATTAGGGACTATAACTCCTTCTCAGCCACAAGTAGTAAAAAATCTTTTACCACTGTGATGTGTCTTCTTCCTGGGGTGCTTGTTATGAACATGTAATGCAGTACATAAATTTGGCCACCGAACCGTCTGTCTTTCCAACCATGAGTATGCAAAAAGCACCTTCCACAGTAGCTACTAGATATGGACTAGCTTATTTTATCAATGGCAAGCCCTGCTACCCCCCTAAAGGCAAGCCCTTAGAGAAGGTAGATATAGATCTCCCCCTGTCCCCTACAGGGTGGTTTAATCCATATGATGGTTTTGTTTATGTGTGGTGGTAAGGTAAAAGAATAAGGTTTCACAACATTCCTTCCTTCCTACAAAGAATAGGTCACTCCTATAATAAACATTGGTACACAATGTCCTGTTGTGAGAAAAAGAGTTACATAAGACAATGTAATCTATTCAGTAAAAAAAACTTTGCCATGGGAACCATTGGGATTGTTGCCCTTCTGTAACTTAGCAATTTAGATATCAATCAGATGGACCTAGTAGAAATGATCATGTGAGATTATTTGTCTATTGCTTTACCTGCGAGAATAATAATAGTCCTAGGTCACATAGAGATTAGATATTAAGGAAATAAACATTGTATTAGCTCATTGATTTAGTTAAATATTTGTAATCTGTATGGTTACTGATTTCTCACAATCTTTCGGTAAAAACAATTTCTGCCTATGCTTTGGAAACTTCTTTGATTTTAGTAATCATAAGCCTGTCATCATAACCTGAAGAAAAGTGTATATAAACTGAGCCTTCCCCAGAATAAAGTGGGATTGATTGCAACAGAACTAGAGTCTGTGTCTTTCATTCTCCATCCATCACCAACGCTGTCTCCCTGCACCCAGTTTAGCAGTGTGGAACCCATGGACTCCTGCAAGGGCTGAACCCCGGCAGTAACCCCCTGAAGTCTGAGAGTTAGCACCAAAGTCCAGCTTTGCTAGTAATGTTATTCTAATTTGGCTGTACCAGGCAACATGACAGCAGGCATATTCCCCACCAGATCCAGTGGGTCAGTTTGGGCAGAGGTATACTTGGTGGCACATGGATCACCAAGCTGAGCACCAACTCCAGTGGTATTTTATCCAAAACTACTGCATGATGGCTGATGAGATCTCAGGGCAGTGGGGCATGCAGTGAATGTGGTGGCTTAGGTGATCTTTGAATTGGGATACTTCACACTTATTCTGGTGGGTTGCTCCTTCTTTCCAAGAAAGCTGGAACAGCAGACAGCTGGAACCTGGGAAGTGGTTCTTCTAAGTGAAGGTGGATGGCTCCTCTGATGGCTAATGTGGAGAGGAGGGAGTCATTCACTCAGCATGTTGGACAGAGGCCAGTACGCTGCTGACATGCAAGGAGAGATGTTCTGGGCTTACTCCACCTAGAACATCTTTGGATGCTGCCTTACTAGTAGGCTGCACTCAGAAATTTACTTACTTGGAAATTCCAGGGTCACCACAAATCACCTTGACATGCAGAAGTGTCTGTACTATCTGTTCACACAAGTGTTCATTCTCTTTACCAGACTAGTGCCTGTCTGGCACAGAACCCTGTGGGATATTGCCATGAATCCTCTTTCAAGCTCCAGGAGGATGCTGACTACAAGCGACTAGATGATATAAGAGCCTGCAGGTGGCATGATGGGCACAGTATCACAGGGCATAAATCCCGATTTAACATGTATCATGCTGAAAGGGTAATGGTTCAAAGCTTCCAAAATGAATGCTGAAAGGGGGAGAGCAAGGACATTTGATTGTCATGGAAATCAGAAGTGTGTTGGTGCTGAAAGCCTACTTCAGTGAAGAGACTCTAAACTAGTCAGCCTTCATGGTCTACCCACAAATTCCATGACACTTCTTCAGCTTCAACATACTCTACAAATAGAGGAAGTAGTACTTCTCAGTTCATTCTGTAAGCAACCATCATAACAGACACTAATTTTCCCTTAGAAAGACCTCAATACCCTTGCAAATTGGGAGATCTCTCTTGTTGCTCTCAAGGGAAAACTGATTATACATATGTCGATTCTTTTTTTTTTTTTTTGGCACAAGGACCATGAGGAAAGGATTTCCTTAAAACACAGCCCTTACACCCACAAACTGCAATTTAAACAAGTTGATTTTGGAATATGCGGTACTGAACCCAGCTCTTCAAATAAAGACTGCACCACAATATCAGAAACATAAACACAAACAGCTCTGCTAAAAGGCAAATGTGTAGATGAAAAATGAGCAAAACCTGAATATCAAAACAAGAGAGGTTCAAGAATATCTGAATATGGGATAGGACTTCCTGAGCAGAAAAAGTGTACCACAGGAATTTGGAAATTCTCAAATCCTTTTATTTCTTGACATGATTCTACACACACCAACTTTCCACTTGCCTAATGCCCCTGTTTTCCTTCTTTGAGTGTGAGTTCTTACAACGAAGGGTTCCTTTGTCATCCCTTACCCTAACAAGAACAAGCTAGTATTTCCCATATAAGTAGTAGACATGAGAACAATATATGCTTTACCCTCTTCTACAGTACATCTCTTGAGAACATCCATGAAAATCAACAGGAGTCTATACAAGTGCTCTGTTCCTTTTCACAATAGACCTCAATTGATAGTGTGAGAGTAGGTCATAAATTCCCCCTTTTCAACTGGATTCTATTAGCAGAAACTAACGTGGATCCAACCCCAAATCCTACCGATTTTCATCAAGTTGTAAGGACAACAATGAAAAGAAAAACTGACTAGGAGACTCAGGGTCAAGGGCGGCTCTCTTTTGTCTTCACATGTTGGTTTTACAGTTGACATTGTGGTTCATGGAAAGTGCTCTGGTGTGAAAGTGCCCTTCATTGACAGAGTCTGGGAGTGTGTCCAAAATCCTCAAAATTGCCAATGACCAGTGCCATTGTAGTTTTCAGTTTCCTGCCACTGCAGCCTGGTGCACACTGCCTAGTTGAATAAGTTGCTGAAGAAACATGCACACTATCATACTTCTGAGAGAGATGTAACCTATGAACTAATGATATTTGAATGATGTGAAAGAACACGTACTCTTAAGAAATGCAGGTGACTTGGGAAGCCCTGCTCCCTTTGAGTGCAGCTCCCTGCTGAAAGGTGGCAATGTCAATTTCTTGTATGTGAAACTGATACTTCTTCAATAGTGTTGATTGAGAAGAAAAAGTTCAGAGGATGGAAATTTGCCATCCTCAGAAGTGTTTTGTCTTGTTTTTTATTTCTTTTTTCTTTTTTCCATCCATGGTGCTGGGGATTCGAACACAAGTGTGTCTGACTGCCAGGAAAGGACACTACAGGATGAGCTACATTGTCAGCACATGAACAGCTCCTTTAAGATACATTATTTCATGTCCTCAGCTTTTGAGACTGTGAAGTTCTATGCACAGAAGCAACCCTAGATAAAGCCAAAAAATGCCTAGGGAATTCTTAATTCTCCTTTGCTCAACAATCTTGTAAATAGCCTTTTTTGCATGTCAAGACACACAGTCCAGGGGTGTGTCCTGAGGGAAAGAATTATCCCATCTTTACTTAAAGAGGAAACCGGTTGTAGCTGATCCCTGAGCAGAAAATTATATCAGTGGTCCATGGAGGACACAGCAGGAGGGGAGGCAGGACTATGTGGGTATTAGAATATGCTCAGGTTGTTGGTATGAAAGGCAATTTTGGGGATCATTCACCACTGCATCCCTAACCATTACATTCACAATCTACTGACAACGTCCTTGATTTTTTTTTTTTTTCTTTTTACTTTTCCTTTTGGCATTTTACTTTCAATAATTCTAACCAGCAATGTGCTGTGCAAAATGTACAAGCCAGTGATGGTTCTGGATCTTGTCTATCATCTCAGGTATGGGTGTAGTAGAGGAAGGTGTTTCTCCTGGAAAGGCCAGTTTCCTTCAATGAGGGAAGGCCTCATCAACTTAGACAGACGATGTCAGGAAATATAAACAGGCAAAGTCAAGTGGTGATGGTTCTCTGGGTCTGGATCCCCAGGACAAATATTTGCTGGCATAAAGAAAACATTCCTCATCCAATTTCATTTTTTCACTCGGTATGTTTGCAGGTTTTACTCTCAAGATTTATTACAGTGAGATAAGGAATGAAATTCAAATCCCTGAACTCTCAATGATCCAGTTGCATTCAGTTCCACTCAGAACAGCAGCTCACTTGGTTCCCAGTGCTCCTGTGATATGAGAGCAAAAATGGGAGAGCTCATGTAATCCAGGTGGAAGGGGCAGGCATCAGACTGGTCCAGTGTGAATGGCACGGGGATACAGCCTCCGCTTGGAGAATGCACCTGTTTTCTTTCTCCAGAGGATTTTTCCAATCTTGGACAACATGGAGTTTGAGGAGTGGCACCCATGACATGGCGCCTGCACCACAGACACTGCCCGAGGACACAGAATAGGGGTATGGCAACACAATGTGATCACGGTTCCCATGGCATCCAGAGACAGTTTTGCTCCTGGCTCCTTCAGATCAAGGTTGAAAACAAGCACCAGCTCAGTTGTAATGGTCAGAGGAAAGATGAAGGGAGTGAGTTCCAGGGATCTGTGGTTTTCAAAAATGTGGTTCTAAACTCATCGGCCTGGAGAAGAGGATCAAGACTGTGCGGCACAGAGCCCTGTGGTTGGTGGATAGCTCCAGGAACAGACAGGACAAGGAACCCCTCTGAAGCCTGACAGATGACAATCAACTCCATGTTTGCTAGATGAAACTGTTATAATTCGTCTGCCCCAGGCATCATGACAGCAGGCAATTTTGGTCAAGTGGTCCAGTTTGAGCAGAGGAGTTCTTGGTGTCATGTTGATCACCAAGCTGAGCACAGACTTCAGTGTTATTTCCTTTCAAATCTGCTCCTCCAGGAGTGGGAACACCCAGAATATCCTAGTCAGGAAACTAGCATAGAGTCCAAGCAACCACACTTAATAATGGTTTGTGAGAGCTCAGGGCAGTGGAGAATGCAGTGAGTACAGTGGCTTAGGTGATCTATGAATTGAGACACTTCACACCCAATCTTGCAGTTTGCTTCTCCTTTCCTAGAAAGTTCGGCAAGGAGACAGCTATAAACTGAAAAGTGGGTCTTCTAGGTGAAGGTGGGTGCCTCTTCTGATGGCTAATATGGAGATGTGGGAATCATTCACTCAGCAGGTTGTACGGAGGACAGGATGGTGCTAACATGGAAGAAGAGATGTTCTGGGCTTACTCCACCTGCAAGGCCTCACCTCTTTGGCTGTTGCCTTAAAACTCTTCTGCACTTAGAAATTTACCAGCTGGGAATTTCCAGGGTCACCTCAATTCACCACAAAATGTAGAAATGCCTGTCTATCTGTGTTCACACAAGTGTTCATTAAATTGATCAGACTAGTGACTGTCTGGCACAGAACTCTGTGGGACATTGCCATGAGTCCTCTTACCAACTCCAGTAGGATGCCACCTAAAAGCTAGTAGATGATATTGTTAGAGTCAGATATTGACCGGTCCCCAGAGAGTCAAAGTGCACACACAGTAATGCAAGTCACACAATGAGGTTTTATTTAAAGCAAGCTCAAGCCTGGACCATGACCAGCCCCTCAGACCTCTACAATGGCTGAGTGGGGAGTGGCACAAAGGGGTGAGAAATCACTCTATTTAAGAGATTTTCAAGCATTCACACACAAATACCTGTACATTATTGGTTAACATTTGAACAGATAAATATTTGTCCTCTTTTGGTTGGGTCTTGCCAATTTACTTGAATCTCATTGGGTCCTGCCAAAACTGAATGGTCCTGGAGGAAGAAGGGAGGAGGGAAAGGGTGAGCTATACAGGAGATTAGTCAGGGCTAGGGACCCCTGTCCTTGATAGGTAAGGTTTCCTGGCAGCTGCACCTTCCTCGGGCAGATATCGCCTAACAGCCTTGACAAGCCAGGGGCCCAGCAAGTCCTGTTTGTCCTATATTGGCTCTTGAAGGTGCTGTCCCAACTGCCTGAATCCTGGTGATTAAGATATTTTCTCATTCCTTAGTGTTTGCACACCCTTTCCTGGAAGGGGGTTTACAGGCCAGTTGGCAAAATGTCTTGTTTACAAAAGATGGCTGCACAGATGTCACCCTATTCTCAACACTTCCAAGATGAATACTCAAAGAGGGAAAGCAAGGACATTTGGGGTCACAGAAATCAGAAGTGTGTTGAAGCTGAAAACCTACTTCAGTGAAGAGACCCTTTAAACTAGTCAGCCTTCATGGTCTACCCTCAAATTGCATGACACTTTTTCAGCTTCAACATACTCTACAAATTGAGGAAGTAGTAATGGCCAGTTTTTTCTGTAAGCAACCATCATTATGGTCCTTAATTCCCTTTTCAAGGACCTCAATGCCCTTGCAAATTTGTGAATCTTTCTTGTTCTCTCAAGAGACAGCTGATAATACATATGCTGGTTCATAATGTTTTTTGGCACAAGGACCATGAGGAAAGGATTTCCTTAAAACACAGCCCTTACACCCACAAAGTACAATTTAAACAAGTTGAATTTGGATTATTCAGCACTGAACCCAGCTCTCCAAATAAAGACTGCACCACAATATCTAAAATGTACACACAGAAAGCTCTGCTAAAAGCAAATGTGTAGATGAAACATGGGCAAAACCTGAATATCAAAACAGAAGTGGTTCAAGAATATCTAAATGTGGGATAGGACTTCCTGAGCAGAAAAAGTATACCACAGGAATTTGGAAATTCTCAAATCCTTTTATTTCTTGACTTGATTCTACCCACCACCAACCTGCAACTTGCCTAATGCCTCTGTTTTCCTTCTTTGGGTGTGAGTTCTTACAAAGAAGAGCTCTTTTGTCATCCCTTACCCTGCAGAGAACAATCCAATAATTCCCAGATAAGTGGTAATCTTGAAAAAAATATATGATTCACCCACTTCTACAGTACATCTCTTGAGGACATTCATCAAAATCAACAGAAATCTATACAAGTTCTCCATTTCTTTTGACACTGGAACTCCAATGATAGTGCTAGAGTAGGTCATAAATTCCCCCATTTCTCCTCAATACTATCAGCAGAAACTAACATGGATTCAACCCCAAATTCTACTGTTTTTCAACAAGTAATAAGGAAGACAATACAAAGAAAAACTGACTAGGAAACCCAGGGCCAAGGGCAACTGCCTTTCATCTTCACATGTTGGCTTTCCACTTGACATTGTTATTTACATGGAAAGTGCTCAGGTTTGGAAGTGCCCTTCATTGGCAGAGTCTAGAACTGTGTCCAAGAAGCCTCAAAATTGCCAAGGACCAGTGCAGTTGTGATTTTGAATTTCCTACCACTGCAGCCTTGTGCACACTGCCTAGCTGAATTAGTTACTGAGGAAATATCCACACTAGAATACTTCTAAGAGAGATGTAGCCTATGAACTAATGAGATTTGAATGATGTGAAAGAACATGTACACTTAAGAAATGCAGGTGACTCAGGAAGCACTGCTCCCTTTGAGTGCAGCTCCCTGCTGAAAGGTGGCAATGACGATTGCTTGCATATGAAACTGGAACTTCAACAGATTTGGTTGAGCAGATAAAGCTGAGATGATGGAACTTTGGCTTCCTCAGAAGTGTTTAGTCTGTTTTTTTTTTTTTTTTTTTCTTTTCTTTTCTTTTTCCCATCCTGCAATGCTAGGGATTCAAACACTGGTCTTCCCGGCTCTAAAGCAAGTGGACTATAGGATAGGCTATATTGTCAGCACATGAACAGTTCCTTAAAGGTACGTTATTTCATGTACTCAGCTTCTGTGTCTGTGAAGTTCTTTGAAGGGAACTAATCCTAGATAAAGCCAAACAATGCTTAAGGAATTCTTCAGTCCCCTTAGAACAGCAATTGTGCATATAGAGTTTTTTGCATGTCAGGACCCACAGTCAAATGGTGTGTCCTGGGGAAAGAATTATCCCATCTTTACTTGAAGAGAAAACTGGTTGTAGCTGATCACTGAACTGAAAATTATATCTGATCCATGGAGGCCAGGGCATGAGGAGAGGCAGGACAATGTATTAGAATATGCTCAGGTTGTTAGTATGAAAGGAGATTTTGGGAATCATTTGCCATTGCATTCCTAGAAATTATATTCACAATCTACTGACACCTTTCCTGAACATTTTTTTTTTACTTTTCTTTTTCACATTTTACTATGAAAAATTCTAACCAGCAGAGTGCTGTGCAAAATGCACAAGCCAGTGATGGTTCTCGATCTTGCCTATCATCTCAGGTAGGGGTAAGGAAAAGGAAGGTGCTTCTCCTGGGAAAGGCCAGTTTCCCAAAATGAGGGAATGCCTCATCAACTTAACCAGACAATGTCAGGAAATATAAACAGGCAAAGGCAAGTGGTGATGCATCTCGGGTTATGGGTTCCTAGGACCCATATTTTCTGGCAAAAGGGAAACATTCCTCATCCAATTTCAATCTTCCTCTCAGTATCTTTGTAACTTTTACTCTCAAGATTTCTTACAGTGAGTTAAGGTTTGAACATCATATCCCTGATCTTTCAATGATTCAGTTGCATTCAGTTCCACTAAGGACAGCAGCTCACTTTGTTCCCAGTGCTCCTGTGACATGAGAGCAAAAATGGTATAGCTATCCTATCCAGGTGGTAATGGCAGGTATTGGGCAAATTGGGTGTGAATGGCTCAGGAATTCCAGGCTCCGGTTGGAGAACATACGGTTTCTTTACCCAGAGGGTTTTTTCTGTGCCTAGAACAACATGGAGTTTGATGAGTGTCTTCCATGATGTGGCACCAGCACCTCAGATTCCATCTAAGGTCACAGAGAAAAGGCCTGACAGCACAATGGTTTCATGGTTCCCCTGGCAACCAGAGAAGTTCCACTCCTGGCCACTTCACACCAAGATTGAAAACAAGCACCAGCTCAGTTGTGATGATCAGAGGCAAGAATAAGGGAGCAAGTGTCAGGGAACTGAAGTTTCCAAAATGTGATTCTACCTCTTCCGCCAGGAGAGCACAGCCTTGTGTTTCATGGATCCCCCCAGGACCTGGCAGGACAAGGTACCGCTCTGAAGCCTGACAGCTCACAATAAGCTGCAAGACCTCTAGGTGTCACTGCACTCATTTGACCACACCGGGTATTATGACAGCAGACAACTATCCCCCACCAGTTCCAGTGGGCCTGGTTGGGTGGAGGTGTGCTTGTAGACACGTGGGTCACCAAGAAGAGCACTGGCTCCAGCACTATTTCATTAAGAACCTGCTCCTGGTCTCTCCTGGTCTGCTGAGGGCTGCTCAGCTGGTGCTTTGCCCCGGCACCTCAGTGCGCTTGGCCAACGGCCTCTGAGAGCGCTCACCCGAGTGCCCCGGGAGCCTCCAAATTGGCAAGGGCCAGCGAGGTGTCATTTTGAATTTCATGCTACTGCAACCTGGTGCACATTGCCTATCAGGAGAATTTGCTGGAAAAAGATGGCCATAGCATACTCATGAGTTAGATGTAACCTGTGAACTAATGAGAGTTGAAAGATGTGAAAGAACACATACTCTTAAGAAATGCAGGTGACTGGGGATACAATGCTCTCTTTGAGTGCAGCTCTGGGCTGAAAGGTGTCAATAGAAATTGCTTGCAGGTGAAACTGGTAGATCTTTAACTGTGTTGATTCCATTGATTAATGGAGAAAAAAAAAAGCTTGAGAGGATAGAAGGTTTGCACCCTCAGAAGTGTTTTTCCTTTTATATTTTTTTCCAAAAACTATGCTGGAGATTTTAACCCCAGGCATTCATCTCGCAAATCCAGAGCGACAAGGGATGGGTTATACCATCAGCACAGGAGCAGCTCTTTAATGTTCATGATTAGATCCCCTCAGGTTCTGTGTCTGTGAAGTTCTATGCAGAGAAGCATGGTAGACAAAGGCAAACAATGATTAAAGAATTCTTAATTCTCCTTTATAGAACTATCTTGCAAAAAACATTTTTTTGCATGTCAAGACCCACAATCTATGGGTGTGTCCTGAGGGAAAGAATTATCCCATCTTTACTTAAACAGGAAACTGGTTGTAGCTGATCCCTGAACAGAAAATTATATCAGTGGTCCATGGAGGACAGGGCAGGAGGAGAGGCAGGACTATATGGGTATTTGAATATACCCAGTTCGTTAGTGTGAAAGAAGATTTTAGACATCTTTCACCATCCATCCCCAGTCATTACATTCACAATCTACTGACACCATCCTTGATCTTTTCTTTTTTTTATTTATTATTATTATTATTATTATTATTTTTTTTTTTTTACTTTTCCTTTTTACTTTGGAAAATTCTAAGCAGCAGAGTGATGTGCAAAATGCACAAGCCAGTGCTTGTTCTGGATCTTGCCTATCATATGAGGTAGGGGTGAGTTAGAAGAAGGTGTTTCTCCTGGGAAAGGTCAGTTACCTTCATTGAGGGAAGGCCTCATCAACTTAGACGAGTCAGGAAATATAAACAGGCAAAGTCAAGTGTTGATGGCTCTTGGGGTCTGGGTCCCCAGGACCGATATTTGCTGGCAGAAAGGAAACATTCCTCATCCAATGTCAGTCTTCCTCGTGGTATATTTGTGGCTTTTATTCTCAAGATTTGTTACAGTGAGATAAGTGCTGAAATTCATATCCCTGATCTCTCAATGATACAGTGACACACAGTTCCACTCACAACAATGCCTCACTTGGTTACCAGTGCTCCTGTTGTTGGGGTTCAATATCGACCTATCCCAGATAGTCAAAGTGCACATATGATAATGCAAGACACACAACGAAGTTTTATTGCAAGCTCGAGCTTGGACCACAACCAGCCTCTCAGATCACTACAATGGCTGAGTCCAGAGCAAGCCCAAGGGGTGAGAAAGCACTCTATTTAAGATATTTTCAAGCACTCACACACAAAGACCTGTATATTATTGGTTAACATTTGAACAGCTAAACATTGTCCTTTTTGGTTGGGTCCCGCCTATCTGTTTTATTCTCATTGGGTCCTGCCAGAACCGAATGGTCCTGGAGGAAGAAGGGAGGAGGGAAGGGGTGAACTATGCAGGAGATGAGTCAGGGCTGGGCCCCCCTCTCCTTGATAGATAAGGTTCCCAGGTAGCTGCACATTCCTCAGACAGGTATTTCTTAATAACCTGGATAAGCCCGTGTCCAGTATGTCCTATTTCTCCTGTATTGGCTCTTAAGGGCACTGTGGCAACAGCCTGCATCCTGGTGATTAAGATAGTTTCTTATTCCTTAGTGTCTGCATGCCCTTTACTGTAGGGGATCTTACAGATGTCACCCTGTTCTCACATTCTCCTCTTTAGTTTTTCATACTGAGTAATCATGCTCATTCAGGCATCACACATATTCATTCTCTGAGGCCAGTATTCTCTCATATTTATGCCTTAGCACTATCGGGTGGACTGTGCTTACACAGTCCTTAACAATATCTATTCCAACTTCCAGAGGCAGATGGTTTTCATGGCCTTCATTTCCTCAATTTTACCTGATCCCCTATTACTAACTGCCTGTCCCCAATTCTGAATTCATTACTCCCTTTTGGTTTAGGAACTCCTTACTGCTGTGAGGAAAGGGGGTGCCGATCATTCTGGCTGCTTTCAAGCTGAAAGGGGGCAGTGAGGGGCAAGCAGTTTGGAATTCCCTTTTAAAATCAGGTGAATTGAGGGGTCCAAGGTAGAAGTCTGGTTGGTGAAGAGCAGGTTGTAAAGTCATCTGGGGGTGGGTGCTTCTATGATAGAAGAAAAAAGAGACATGAGTACTGAAATGAGATTAGTACAAAGTAAATGTTGCAGCATCTGGAACATGCCAATGAATATCGTGAAGATGACAGACGTAAATCTGTCACCAGGAGGTGGAAGACCTGAGAAATTGTTCCCATAACAAGGCGTAATAAAGGTTGGAGAGGACAAATTTGAGAACTTTAACATTCTCCAGGTTATCAGGAATGTAAACACAACATTTAAATCTTAATGTCATTGATGTCCCCAGAAAATATAGTTAAGCTACTTAATGTTATCTGTTTTTTTATAAAATATCCCTTTATTGGTATAGCGTATTTTAAGTAGAGATCTCTATACATCTGTTATTTAGGGATAGATAATCATACTAGCAGCAAATTGAATTAAGCTTACCTGTGTAAACTGACTAAAAATTTCTGACTCTGGCAGTTTCTCTTGATACTTATCAGGCATATTTGCCCAAGACTCTTTCATTTGTAGCTTCCAGTGAGCTAACACACAAGTGTACATCTTAAGCTACATTCAACTATTATTTCTTTTAAATATCCAATAATGGCTATATTTTGGTTTTAACTCTTTTGCTGGGTGTCTAAGATCAAGCTGGTCAAATTGACCTGTTCCTGTCTTGTTAAAGAGTCAGTTGAGTTCCTACAGGAGTCACTCATAGAGAACTTAAGAGCAGCTTCTTTGCTCCATTAGTGCCATTGGTTAGACAGGGTCTCCTTGATGAGGTGGCTTCCCTTGGAAGCAATAGGTGTGTCTCCCTTTTTCCATGACCCTCCTCTGCAGCAGGTGTACTGATTGACTTTTCATTCTCTAGTGGCCTCATTATTCTCCTTGATCAGGAGGTTGTGTGACCCACCCAGAGTTGCAATGCTCCTTAGAGAAGTCCTCTTGTTCCCTGGGTTCAGGCTGACTTTGAGGGCAAGATACTTTTTTTTTTTTTTTTTTTTTTGGCTCTGTATTAATCTCAACCTCTAAGTTTGATCTTAACTATCCAGCAAGCCTGTCTCACCAGTCATAATGTAACAGTACTGGATTTTAACTTCAATATCTATAACTTTACAGTTATTTACCCTTTTATTTAACTGTAGTCTGAATTAGTACTGGCAGTTACCACTATCTCTTCTATAAGTGATGAATTATTATCACAAGTTACCTAGGTTGTGTGTTCTTGAAGCAGCTACTTCTGCAAAACATTAACAGGTAACTGCTTTACTAAAGAAATTAGCAAGAGTAAAAATATATCCAGCTTGTACAATAGCTATCTTGAATTTTGACTGAGAGCCACCTTATATCCCCTATTTGAGATCACAGTACCTTTAGGGCAAGAACAAATCTTTTGAGTATAACTTTAAATAAGCTGAAATCTGTCTTATTTTTGAGCCATTGTAATATGCAGTAAGGTGGTTAGGCAGAGCCTTATCTCAGGTAAGGCATGGCTCCTTACAAATCTTAAGTGTTCTAATTCTGATGTTGATCTTTGCTTCTTTCTTAAATGTCATTTTAAGAAGTTTACATATATTGATTCCTGAGTCTATATGAACTTTAATTAATAATTTAGCATTATATCTAAAACATGAATTAAAGAAAGGCTAAGAGAGCTTTTAACTTTCCTTTTGTGTGACAAAGTTGCAAAATACTTTTATGTTTCACAATATTAACCTTTAAACAAATCAGGCTCTAATGTTTAGAAATATATTTACATTTAAAATTCTTTAACTCTGTAAAAAGTAACAAATTATACATATACCCTATTGATAACAGGTCCTATAATAGAACATGAAATGACAGAAATAAATCCCCAATAAAATTTACTCTTTATAAGTTTAAAATTACCATTACAGACAAGTTTTATCTGGAGAATTGCAGCTTGATAGATTCCCTGGTTTAAAATCTTGTATACCTGGAAAATATGAACACACTTAATATACAAATAGTGCCCATTTCACAATGACCTTGACACTTTTTTCGTACCAAATTCAGTTTTTAAAGAAAAATTTAGACTCTGTTATGTAGTATAATACTCTAACAGTTTTTAACCATAATTGTATGAACCCCAATTTTTAAGACTAATTGTTCTAAAGAACAAAACTTAATAGACACAAAGTTAAGAGTAAATTACTATTTCTAAGAAATCCTTGTCATTTTACCACGTCATTTTACCATATAGATTAAACTTTGGTTTATATCAGAACATTAGAATTTCACTTTAGGAAAAACCTTAAATAGCTTTAACTGTCTCACAAACATACAACCAACTTAGTTACATGCAAATTTGTTGAAATTTGCCCTTTACTTACACACAGACTTTCTTAGCACTTACTTAGACCCTCATGTATTTCATCACACAAGAACTTTCTTACCAGAAACATTTCCTTTTCCCTTTTAATGAATATATTTCCATACCCAGAACCTTCTATTCTCCCTTTCCTATCTATTGACCCCTTTTTGTTCACATTCTGAAACAACTCTTATGAAATATCTGAATTTAGATAATTTACTCTATTTTAATAAAATTAAATATTTTGTTATTTATAGTACTCTAATTGAAACACAGTTGAAACTTTTGGAAACATTTGTATATAGAATTGTACCTGTTAGGACCTAACTCTTAGTAGCCCTGTTTTTGATAAGGATGCTAAGCAATTTTAAAACCTTTTTATTTACCAATCTATGAAAATACCAATAATGTTTAAGTATGTTACCGCATGGAATTTAAGGAGTTAAGCGTACTCCATATTATTTAACAATTAGCATTTTAATTTTGTAAAATAATCAGATGTCTCTACAAACACATTTGAGTAATCTCATACATGTTAACTCCAATTCACTTATTTTGTAAAAACCAAGATATCAGACAAGAGTACTAACAGTATTTGCCCTCTCTTTCTTGTTGAAGAAAAGTCCTAGAAACAATTGATATTAGACATTTTATTAACATCAATATTTTATTACCTTAACCACCTAGAGACTCCCAAGTTATTTTCCAGGACATTTTACTTTTATTACTTTACCCAATTTGAATTGAAACTTTTTAAATCACGTAAATTAAAAGTATCTTGATTCATTTTTAAATTTCAATTTTAAGAGCACTCTCCTTTGATACAGACAAAACATGACATCAGACAGCACAACATACAAATAATGCAAAATAAAAGGCCTTGTAACTTTATAGGTGAATCTCCATTGCAATGTAACAGATGTTCAAAAACTCTAGTTGAATAAAAAAATAGAACTCAAAAAAAAAGTCATGATCTCAAAAAATGTAGAATTCATAAAAAACAAGAGTTCTGGAAAAATGATACGGCTATTAATTACTTTAGTAAAGCACCATAAAATTTACTTTTGCTGGAGTTTAAGTAAGACTCTTTTTACCGTTTTTTTTCCTGGGTTTGAGATTGGTCTCCTACTGAGCCTTCAGGCTTTCTCTTTCTCTATTTACATTTCAATGTCAAACTTGACTGAGATCTGGAAGGAGCTGAGCTAACAGGTTTTAGCAGAAATTTGTGCCTAGGGCATTTTAGCCATTTCTATCTGGACAGGCTTAGATGTCAAAGAAAATTATGAGACCTTATTTTCCATTACTTTTGAGAATGAAGCTACTATGCTAAGCTCCTCACTGAGATATGCCATTGGTTATTGAGCTGCCTGTAGCTGCCTATCCAGGACTTATTTTCCCCTCATTGACAAACAGGTTAAATCTTGCTTCATAGGTAAGTTGAGGACAGGAGCTTGAAGTAAGGCCCCTTTTTGATATTCCTGGGGCAGAATATTATCCTATGGTGGCTATTTCCTGTAGGAGTGAACCTGTTGATGACATAATTAAGCTTTAGTTTTGAGATCTTATAATTCCTATCAGCTAAGAAGTTTAGGAGCTCTGTAATGGCCTTTTGATATTCCTCCTGGGTGGGGGCACAAAAAGGATGTCCTTTACTTACTGGAGAACAATCACAGATGTTTTATCTCTGAAGTTTGTTAAGTCCTTAGCTAAGGTTTGTCTGGAACAGGTGAAGGCCATCTCTAAATCCTGAGGAAACACTGTCTAGGTTAGTTGAGACACATTATCTGGTTCCACAAAGGCAATCAGAAATTGCTATTCAGAGTCTAACATATACAGGAAAAGCCATCTTTTAAATCTAACAGTAAACCAAGCAGCAGCTGGAATTTCAGATAACAGAGGAAGAACTACAGGGTGGGGGAAAATTACTGCTTCATTATTCTAAGGTTTTGTACTAGGCAGTTTGCTTTTTAATTTCTAAAGTGGGTGAATTGCATGGGCTATTGCAAGGCATTAAAAGTTTCTGTCATTTTGAATAATCTTTAATAAGACCTTTTATAAGTCCTTTAATAGGCTCCCTTTTCTTTCTTTTTAATGTCTATTAAAAAATGAAAGAAGCAAGCTGGAGAAATTCATCTGAGGATTGATCAGGGCCATGTACCAATTCTTCCAAATTCCTCTAAATATTTGGGGCTGACTGAATGATAAATTTGTACCTTAAAAGTAGTTGGCCTTTTATGTATTCAGGATTCAGGGTGGTGTGTTTTCTTATTGCCTTCCTGAGTCTCTCTGTGAAAATAGCAGGACTTTCCTGCTATTTCTCTTTAGGCATACTACTCATTATTCAAATCCCAGTTAGGATGGTTTCTGAACCCCAGTTAGGATGGTTTCTGGGAACTGCCTGTGATCTAGATGGTTAATAGCATAATTTCCCAGGTAAAATCAAATACCTGGCATAAGTTTTGAAACATCTCAATATTTATTAGGATCCTCCAAAAACTACACTAAATTCATTTTTGTCTGTTTTACGTTGGGAGGGTCCCCTTGATCTTCCTCCCTTAGTAGGTAATTCCTCAAGGCTTTCTCCTCTCATGGTAGAGATTATTGATGTCAAGCATGGTAACATATGAAAGGCACTTTTCTTGATCATTTGCAATTTAATAGTATGCAGGCTAATGATGAACCTGGCAATACTGTTGAGACAGAAGCTCCCTTCTGAGTTAGAAGTATTAGGATGTCTCCCTAAATTTGAGCTTTCTTACAGTCCAGAAAAACCTGTCTCTCACTACTTGTCTTTGCCAAAGTTAATTCTGGTATTCTTTGGCAAAGTGCTAGAGACCTAATTTGCTCTGTGCTAGAGACCCTGGGAGGATTCAGACTTACTGCTTTTCCTCCCTGCCACTATAAACTCCTAATTATTAAGAAAACAATGACAAAAGTAAAAAGTGTGCATTTTTGCCTATCTTTTTGCCCTGTACACCTAACGGAATCTCCAGAGGGTGAGGGGACAGCTATTGGTTGGTTAGGCGTAAAACGCCCTTTGCTTAGAGGGTCTCACAGGAGGGGTTTTAAAATGCCTCCCTCTTGCAGCTTAAAGAGAACACACTGAGCCAATTTAAGCACAGTAACAGTAACGGGGAGACTCTAGATAGACTATTGAAGGCTAACTATGTGAACAAAGGGAACCTGGGCATTTCCATACTAATCATCCCAGGTCTTAATCCTACAGATTGAATTCCTAATGTCTGACTGGTAAGAGAAGGGGACCATTCAGGAAAGAGTGAATGTGTGGGAGTGTTCTGCACTGTATGACCTATATGGAGGCAAAGGTAATTGACACTTTCCCTCAGTGCCATTCATCTACCTATCACCCTGCCTACCCCTCAGGGCTGTCGGGAGGGACCTTTGGGGTCCACCCAAGCGTAGCCCTGGCCAGAAAACCCCACATTGTTCCAACCTTTCTTCCACCGCCATGCATCCTGGGTAGTTCAGGACAAGGGACAGTGTGTACTGGTGCCAGTTGTGCTCCAGGCCTGGACAGAAAAGTAGGAAATGTCTTTGGCAGATTCCAAAATGCCTGGAGTGTACGGAGCAGATGGTTGTAAACTGCCTCGGTCAGAAACCTCTCACCTGAGTCTTGAAAAATGGAGGCTGCACTAACTGAGTTTAAGTAGCTGTTTGGTGCCCTATGTGCCCTCCAAAAATAAAGAGAAAGAAAGATGCACCTCAAACATATGTGGGGTGCCTGGAGAAAGAAGCTTACTTGCCTCGACATAAATCTCAGTGGGACCGCCAAATCTGATGTCTCCGTTTAACAGTGACGAGTTCTGATCCTTCCAAATTTGAAGATTGAACACTAGAGAAGCAGGCCAAGGCAAGCATATTAAGCAGGTTTTACTTAAAGGTAATAATACAGACTTTTTCCCGGTAGGAAGAAGGGGCCATGGCTGATGTTCTGAAGTCCCAAGAAGTGAGCTCACCCTACATCTTTTATATGTTAATGTCTCGTTTGTTCTCCAGGTCTCTCCCCCTTATCTCTCCTTCCTGCCTAAGTGACAAGGCCTGGTTTTGCATTAAGTGAGAAGCCATGGGCAGGGGAGGGCCAAGGTGATTCAGGCAGCTAAGGGCCCAGGGGGCATTTGTTAGCAGCTCCATGCTTGCAGTCCTTGATAAAGGCAGGTAAATTTGGTAATCAATAGGCTCCAGAGATCCTTGACATTCCATTCTTTCAGGGGAAGTTTCCAACTTCCAGACACAGATGGATTCATGGCTTCATTTCCTTGATTTCACTGGATCCCCTATTTCTACACTAACAACCTATCCTTAATTCTGGCTTCACTACCATTTTTCATTAAATCATAAGGAAAACAATGTGAAGTAAAAATGACTAGGAAAATCAGAGCCAGGGGTAACTATCTTTTGCCTTCACATGTTGGTTTTTCAGTAGACATTTTGTTTCACAGGGAAAGTGCTCAAGTGTGGAAGTCCTCTTCATTGGCAGTCTGGGATTATGTCCACAAAGACACGAATTTGGCAAGGGCCAGTGAGGTGTCATTTTGAATTTTCTGCCACTGCAACCTGGTGAAAATTGCCTATCTGGAGAAATTACTGGAAAAAGATGGGCATAGCATAGTCATGTGTGAGATGTAACATCTGAACTGATGGTAGTCCAAAGATGTGAAGGAACAAGTACCCTAAAGCCATGCAGGGGACTGAGGAAGCAGTGCTCCCTTTGAGTGCAGCTGGGGGCTGAAAGGTGTCAATGGAAATTGCTTGAAGGTGAAACTAGTAGATCTTGAACAGCATCAATTTCACTGAATAACAGAGGAGAACATGTAGTTTGAGATGATGGAAGTTTGGAACCCTCAGAAGTATTCATTTTTGTCTGTTTTAAGTTGGGAGGGTCCCCTTGATCTTCCTCCCTTAGTAGGTAATTCCTCAAGGCTTTCTCCTCTCATGGTAGAGATTATTGATGTCAAGAGTTTCCACTCCTGGCCACTTCAGGTCAAGATTGGAAACAAGCACCAGCTCAGTTGTGATGGTCAGAGGCAAGAAGAAGGGAGTGAGTGCCAGGGAACTGAGATTTTCCAAAATGTGATTCTAACCTCTTTGGCCAGGAGAGAACAGCCCTGTGGTCCATGGATCCCTGCAGGTCAAGACAGGACAAGGTACTCCTGTGAAGCCTGACACCTCACACTAAGCTGCAAGACCGCTAGATGTCACTGCACTTGTTTGGCTGCACCAGGCCTCATGACAGCAGGCAATTATCCCCACCAGTTCCAGTGGGCCTGTTTGGGTGGAGGTGTGCTAGGGGACACATGGATCACCAAGCTGAGCACCTGCTCCAGCGCTATTTCCTTCTGAACTCACTCCTTCAGCACTGGGCACACCCAGAATATCCTAGTGGGGAAACTTGCCTATGGCACAAGCAACCATAAGGAATCATAGCTGGTGAGAACTTAGGGAAGTGGAGCATGCAGTGAGAATGGTGGGTTAGATAATCTTTGAATTGGGACACTTCACATCCAATCCTGACGGTGATTCCACCATTTCACGGTGACGAGTTCTGCTCCTTCTCATGTTGAAGTTTGAATACTAGAGAGGCATGCCAAGGCAAGCATATTCAGCATATTTTATTTAAAGGTAATAATACAGACTTTTTCCCGGTAGGAAGAAGGGGCCATGGCTGATGTTCTGAAGTCCCAAGAAGTGAGCTCACCCTACATCTTTTATAGGTTAAAGTCTCGTTTGTTCACCAGGTCTCTCCCCCTTATCTCTCCTTCCTGCCTAAGTGACAAGGCCTGGTTTTGCATTAAGTGAGAAGCCATGGGCAGGGGAGGGCCAAGGTGATTCAGGCAGCTAAGGGCCCAGGGGGCATTTGTTAGCAGCTCCATGCTTGCAGTCCTTGATAAAGGCAGGTAAATTTGGTAATCAATGGGCTCTGGAGAACCTTGACATTCCATTCTCCAGGGGAAGTTTCCAACTTCCAGATGCAGATGGATTCATGGCTTCATTCCCTGGATTTCACTGGATCCCCTATTTCTACACTATCTGTCCTTAATTCTGGCTTCAATGGCTTATTTTTTCCTAGAACGTTAAGCCAGGTGACAGTCGGAACCTGGGAAGTGGGTCTTTTAGGTGAAGGTGGGTGCCTCTTCTGAAGGCTAATATTCAGTCATGGGAGTCATTTACTCAGCATATCCGATGGATGTTTGGATGGTGCTGACATGCCAGGAGAGATATTCTGTGCTCACTAAAAGATGGAGACGGTTGGCAAGTCACTGGAGAAGTCCGCTTTATTACAAGATGAGGCTTACATATATACTCTTGGGGCTTCCCGGTTAAGGGAGAAAGTGACGTGTGGGTTTCTGATTCGTCTGGCTTGCCGCCGGCGGGAAAATAGGTGGCAGGAAGCTGAGACTTATGGGAAGAAGAAGCCGCTCAGGGGCCATCTTTGGTGTGGATCGGACTGCATATGAAACCTTACATTACCCCCTCTTTGGTTTATGGGAATTCGGGACGTTGATTTTCAATCTGGCTGCTTCCTGCTGATCAGGGGCGTTGTCAAGGGGCCCAGGGCAGGGGGGGTTGGTTGTGAGGGGAGAACAAAGCGTTGGCTATTATATTGTATAATAAGCCATGTCAGATTACTTCGTCCCCCGTAAAGTCCATAAAACTCCCTTGGAGCCATAAGTCCTCAATTTGGTCTAGGAATTCATTGTAGTCATTAGTCGGGTGGAGGAGCCATGCATCAGTGTCCAAGGTCCGTAGAAAGGATATTAGCCTTGGAAGAAGTTGGGGGAAGTCCATCATAGCAGGACGTCACCAGGCGTTGTTCCCAGTAGGTAGCAGTTGATAGTTCCTGAGGAGAAGCTGGTTAAAGGCTTGGTTAGAAATTTTTTGTACTTGGTCTCTAACGAACCTTATGAGACAGGGGAGGAAGAAAATGATGCAAAGAACTCCAATAAGTGGACCTAATAGAGGGAGGCAACTACATAATTTTTCCCTGTGGTGGTCACTGCTCCCGGGGTTAAGGCCCCTTTTCAAGTTGCACAGGGTTGTCCATATAGGGTTTTAATGAGTTCCAGTTTGTTGACCGGTGGACCAAATCCAACTAGGGTCAGGGAAAAGAAGGGGAAAAAAGCAGAAAGGTAGGAAGTTATCATTCCTCCTGAATGGGTGAGAGGCGCGAGAGACGGAGTTTCAAAGGATTAGAGGGATCCACGGAACTGGTATAGATGTTCGGCTTGCCCGTATTTATAGGGTCAGGATTCAGAGGAGTAGGGGGTGAGTCTCTTTGGTCAGCCGGGCAGGGTTTTAACCTGGAAATATGGATCCAAGGAGTGGTCTCGTTAGAAGGTAGGATGAGTTTAGCTGTGGTGGGGGTACTAAGGATTACTGGGTATGGTCCCAGCCATTTAGGAGATAAGGGTTCAGGTGTGGTTGGTGGAGTATAATAGGCAAGATCCCCTGAGTTCAAGGAGGGAGGAGGGGAGGTTGCAAGAGAACGGGGAAGTAACCAGTCTTGATGTTTCCAAAGTTCAGCTCTAAGGTGAGAAAGGAGAGGAAGGCTGAGGGTATTTGGGATGTTTAGGGAGGTAGGAACGATTCCGGGGGATACAGGAGATCTTCCATACATCACCTCAAAAGGGGACAAATTGGTAGGTCTCTTTGGAAGTAGGCGTAGTTTAAAGAGTGCCAGAGGGAGGAGGCGAATCCAGTCTAAGTGGAGTTCTAGGGAAAGTTTGGAGAGAGTCTCCTTTATGGACCGATTTGCTCTTTCAACCTTACCTGAGGCCTGGGGACGATATGGGCAGTGTAGATGCCAGGGTAAGGCTAGAGATTGAGAGAGAGATTGGATTACTTGAGCTGTGAATTCCAGTCCGTTGTCCGATTGAAGGGAGGTAGGCATCCCAAAGCGTGGGATGATGGAGGTAAGGAAGTGATTGGCGACAGTGGAGGCTCCTTTATTGGTAGTAGGAAATGCCTCAATCCAGCCACTAAAGGTATCTAGGAAAACTAGGAGGTACCGGTGTCAGCGAACAGGAGGCATGTGTGTGAAATCGACTTGCCAGTCTGCCGCCGGAATGGAACCGCGGGCTTGATGTGAGGGATATGGGTAAGGAACTGTAGTGGTGTTAGGGTTGGTTCTTTGGCATATAACACAGGTTTGAGAACGTTGTTTTAGCATTTCTCTATCTTGGGATGTGAGAGGAAAGAAGGATTGTAAGAAACGAGACAGGCTTTGAGGACTGGAGTGAAACAGGTCATGCAGCATTTGAAAGAGAAGTTTCTTGTCCGGGATTGGACTGGGAGAGGACAAGTGAAGAATGGGGGGTGGGGTCTCAGATGACTTGCTAAATGCTGCATTCTTGGCAGCATCATCAGCTAATCGGTTTCCTTGTGTAGAAGGAGAGTTGTCCTTCTTATGGGCTTTACCGTGGATAATTCCGAGCCGCGTGGGTAGTTGGGACGCTTGTAATAGCTTGTGAATTAGGTCAGAATTGGTAATGGTGTTCCCATGAGTTGTCATAAATCCTCTCTCTGTCCATATTGCTGAATGGGAGAGGAGTGTGTGGAACACATATTTAGAGTCGGTGTATAAGTTTAGGGTTTTCCCTTCGGCCAGAATGCATGCTCGAGTTGCCGCGATAAGTTCAGCTTGCTGATTGGTGGTACCCGGAGGGAGAGGTTGGGCTTCTATAGTGGCTGTTAGGGAGACTATGGCATAACCAGCTTTGGGGGCTGTTGGACTTCTATATGAGGATCCATCCGTAAACCAATTGTGATCCGCATGGGGTAAGGGGCCCTCGACAATGGTAGAGGGAGAATGAGTTAAGGATTGTAATGTTTCTACACAGTTGTGAAGTGGAGGCTCTGGGGTAGGGTGAACAGGAAGAAGAGTGGCTGGGTTGAGAGGAGAACAGGATTGAAAGGATATAGAAGGGTTTTCTAAAAAGGAAGTAATTAGGGCTAAAACTCGTGAGGGGGGTAAAGTATGCAGGGACTTGTAAGCTAGGAGATCCTTTAGATGGTGTGGAGAGCAAGGGGGCTCCAAAAGTAAGTTTAAAAGTTTCCTGCTGTAGTTTTTGGGCAGCTGCAAGGACCCTGAGACAAGGGGCCCATCCCCTTACTGTGGGGTCAAGTTGTTTTGATAAATAGGCTACTGGGGCAAATGTGGGGCCCTGCATTTGTCCCAGTACCCCTAGGGCCTGTCCCTGATTTTCATGAACATAGAGAAGAAAGGACCTTGTTAAATCTGGTAAGTGTAATGCAGGGGCAGATAGGAGTTTGAGACGTAGGTTATTAAAAGGCGTTTTAGGAGAGGAGGGGAGTGGTTCATTTGGGTCTCCTTTAGAGAGATTGTAAAGGGGTTTGGCTAAAAGAGAAAAGTTAGGGATCCAAGCACGGAAATACCCTGCTAAGCCCAAAAAAGAGAGAATTTCAGCCTTGGTTTTAGGTACGGGCCAGGACGAAAGGGCTTGTTTCCTGTCAGTTGTAATGGATTTATGTTGTGGTGTGAGTAAAAACCCTAGGTAAGTGACTTGGGAGGCTGAGATTTGAGCTTTAGAAGGTGTCACTTTGTATCCATGTTGGGCCAAAAAGTTAAGCAAGGCAGCCGTGTCCCGTTGAGAGATATCCCAAGAAGGGCTACAGAGAAGGAGAACATCAACATACTGCAAAAGTGTGGAAAGAGGACAAGTGGGGTAGAAATTTTTGAGGTCATGGGAGAGGGTCTGTCCAAATAGATGTGGGCTGTCCCTAAAACCCTGAGGAAGAACCGTCCAAGTGAGCTGTTCGGAGTGTCGTGTGTGGGGGTCGGTCCATGTGAAGGCAAAAAGGTCCTGTGAGGAAGGGTCTAGAGGTACGGAAAAGAAGGCATCCTTCAAATCCAGAACTGAGAAGTGAGTGGAAGAAGCTGGGATGAGAGAGAGTAGAGTGTAGGGATTGGGAACAAGAGGGTGGATGGGTATGACAGCGGCATTTATGGAGGGGAGGTCCTGTACCAAACGGTAGGAACCATTGGGTTTTTTTATACCCAGAATGGGGGTGTTATAGGGGGACTGAGTGGGACGTAGATATCCTTTGTGAAGAAGGTCAGAAATAATGGGAGAAAGTCCGAGAAGGGTAGAGGTGGTTAAGGGATACTGAGGCTGATGAATAAATTTGGTAGGGTCCCGTAATTGGATGGAGACTGGGGGGCACTGAGCTATGGAGGGATTGTCCGTGTCCCAAACTGAGGGGTTAACAGGGTGGGAGATACGTGGATGTGAGGAGGTAGGATCCTGCAATAGGGCCATAAAAAAGGAAGTAGAGGCATCGAAAAGTGGGAAGGAAATAGACGCCTTGAATTGGGAAAGAATGTCCCGTCCCAACAAGGGAATTGGGCATTGAGGCATGACTAAAAAGGAGTGAATAAAATGTGAAGAGGAATTCTTAAGGCGACACAGAAGTGGGGGAGTTCTGAGTGGATATATGCGTTTCCCTCCTACCCTGACAATAGGAGTGGAACTAGGAGTGGTGGCACCATGGAACTCTGTCAAAAGTGAGAAGATTGCTCCTGTATCTAATAAAAAGGTGACAGACCGGCCATCCACTACAAGGGTTACCCTAGGCTCACGAGTGGTGATATTGAGGGTCGGGTGTGGCCCAGGGCTCTGTCAGTCCTCTTCAGCTAATCCCACTATCGGAGGACAAGAGGGGGGCATTCTAGCGATTGGCCCTTCACCCCTTCGGGAGAAGGGGCAATCGGAGCCCCAATGTCCTGTTTGTTTACATTTGGGACAGGGTTTATTGGGGGGCCGTGGCTGAGGACAGGAGCATGACCAATGACCCTCTTTTCCACATTTAAAGCAAGCTCCAGGAGGGCCCTTGTAGGGATCGGGAATTTCTGTGAATGGGGAACAGGATGAGGAGTCCCCCTGATCATTTGAGCAACCATTAGTAAATCAGTTTGCCTGGCCTTATGCCTTAGGTGTTCTTTTTCGTCATCTCGTCCATGGAAAACCTTAAAGGCCAGCTACAGAATCTCACTTTGAGGAGTTGCCGGTCCATGTTCCAATTTTTTTAATTTGGCCTTAATGTCGGGGTAGGACTGAGCTAGGAAACTGGTCATAAGGATATAATTGCCCTCATCTGTGTCCGGGTCCAGTGTGGTATATTGCCTGAGGGCCTGAGTAAGCCTCTCTAGAAACTCAGTGGGGGTTTCATCCTTTTTTTGGATAATTTCCTGGACCTTCTGAAAATTAACTACTTTGCGGGCCGCCTTCTTTAGGCCCACAACGAGACACGAGGCAAACCTATCTCAGGCTTGTATGCCTTGATTTGTATTGTAGTCCCATTGTGGATCGATTTCTGGGACCGCTTCAGGCCCTAGAGGGAAAGTAGGGTCTGTGCGATGTGTTTCATTCGCATGAGTTTGAGCTGCATCCCAAACCCGTCGCCGTTCCTCGGTCAGGAGGGTGTTGGCAAGGAGCATAAATATATCTTTAAAAGTTAAGCTGTAGGCTTGTAAAATCCATTGGAATTCCTTTATGTAAGTGGTAGGATCGGAGGAATAGGAGCCCAATTTGTGCTCCATCTGAGATAAATCATCCAGGGAGAAGGGGACGTGGACACGGACAATACCTTCAGCTCCAGCTACCTCCCTTAATGGGGCCATAAAAGTGGGAGGGGCCGGAGGGGGTCCATGGGAGTGCGTGAGCGGCGGGCTGAAGGTAATAGGCGGAGCGGTGGGTGTAGGAGCTATGGGCGCGGGAGCCAAGGCGGCGGGGGGGGGGGGGGGGGGGGAGGAAGGTGGCTCCGGGAGTATAGGGTTGAGAGGAGGGGCCCTATAAGGGGGAGGCTCATCGGCCGGGTCAAAAGAATCAAGAGAGGAGGATGGGGGAGGGGAGGACAATGGGGAAGCAATCTTACATGCCAGAAGAGCCTGGGAGGGAGAGCAAGTAGTGCAAAGTGAGGGGTTTTGGGATAGTAACCTAAAAGCTTTGACATAAGGGATCTCCTTCCACTTGTTCAGGCGCTGTCAATAGTTGAAAAGGTCCCTTAAAAGATTTGGATCTAAAGAGCCTTCAGGGGGCCATTTGTTCTGGTTATCTAGAGGGTAATGGGGCCAATCCTGAGTGCAGAATTTTGTCAATAATTTGGGTTCGATGTCAGGCTTAAGGGAAAGAGGTCCTAAATTTTTGAGGAGACACTGGAGGGGCGTGTCTGCCACCGGGGAAGATGGGGAGGTCCCCATGGTTAGAGGGAAGAAGGGTGTAGGGAGCGGAAGATCTCGGGCGAGGAGGGAGCAGTCAGCGAGGTAAAGGGCATCCCCAAAGCCTTGAGAAGGATCTGGAGGTTCTGGAGACGGAACGGAAGGGAAAGCGTGATGGAGATCGTCACCTCAATCGCTATTCCCAAAGGGGTAAGGAACCCGGATGGCCACGAGGTTACCAGTACTGGATTTAGGCAGTTGGAGAGGAAAGGTGACTGGGGTTCCCCGGGGGTAGATTAAGCTCCTCACTCCTCATAAAGTGTCTTCTATTGGCCTCTTTTGTGTTCTGACGGAAGGGCACAGGGGCCCACTGTGACCATGAAGGTCGTGGTGGGAGGTTGTCCCCCCTTAACTCAGCGTCGGGAGGCTACCGGACGGTCACGGCTAGTACTCCCGCGTATAGCTGAGGTAAGGTGTGCTCTTCCAGGGGGAAACTTACGAATTTTCGAAGCCAGTGTTGAGTGTCCAGAGCTAGCGCCGGAGCAAGAGGACGAGGGTGGCCTGCCAACAGAGGAACGGAGTGCCGTTGAAGGCTAACTCCGTCCCGGGTTTCGGCACCAATAAAAGATGGAGATGGTTGGCAAGTCACCGGAGAAGTCCGCTTTATTACAAGATGAGGCTTACATATATACTCTTGGGGCTTCCGGGTTAAGGGAGAAAGTGACGTGTGGGTTTCTGATTCGTCCGGCTTGCCGCCGGCGGGAAAATAGGTGGCGGGAAGCCGAGACTTATGGGAAGAAGAAGCCGCTCAGGGGCCATCTTTGGTGTGGATCGGACTGCATATGGAACCTTACACTCACTATAGCTGCAAGGCCATACTTCTTTGGCTCTGGCCTTACAACTAGGCTGCACTCAGAAATTTACCTGCTTGGAAATTCCAGGGCCATGTAAACTCACCTTCAGATGCAGAAATATCTGGCCTATCTGTAATTACACATGTGTTCATTCTCCTGAGCAGACTAGAGCCTGCCTGGCAAAAGGCCCTGTGGAAAATTTCCAACAGCCCTCTTAGCAGCCCCAGGAGGATGCCACCTATAAGCCAGTGGATCATATGAGAGCCTGCTGATGGCATGAGGAACACAGCATCACATGACATAACTCCAGATAGGAACATGCACCATGTTGAAACGGCTATGATAAAAAGCTTCCAGTGAAAGAATGGACATCTTTTTAAGCTGTCTGTTTTATCTCAACTCCCTAAGGTCTCCCTCCCAGTGATGGGAACAAAGCCTTTAAAGCTGTTCCAGGAATCATCCCCAAACAGGGAGTAAAAGGGTAAATTGAGCCAGATAGCCAGATAGTGCTCAAACAGTAGGATTACCAGAAACTATTGAGCAGAATCTACGTCCTGTTGTAAAACATTGTGAAATATGTTGTATGTTATCAGCAAACCCGGACCCCCTTTGAAATTTCCCGGCAGCTTTGTTCCCCTTTTCCCTTTCATGTGTGACCCCTCCCGATGTGTGGTCTCTGCCTTTATAAACCTACAAGATTTTCTGCTAGGGACTCAACTCCTGGACTCCTGCGTGAGTCATGAGTCGGGTCCCAGCGCGCTGGAATAATCACCTCTTGCAGTTTGCATCAAATGATGCCTCCTGCAGTTGATTGGGGTTGCTGTCAATCCATGGGACAGAGTTGGGGTTTCCTTTTTGGGGGCCTTACACCAGGCTGACTACTCATACAGGGAGTGCAAAGATATTTTATTGGCACTGAAAGCAGCAGGCTCTTGGTGCAGAAAGCCTTTTTTATTAAAGAGACATTCTAATACTAGTCAGCCAACATGGTCTACACTCAAATTCCACGACACATATTCAGATTCAACATACTCTACAAATAGAGGAAGTAGTACATGTGAGTTCATCCTGAAAGCAACCATCATTACAGAACCAAACTGCACTTGAAAGAACCTCAAAGCCCTTGCAAATTTGTGGCTCTTTCTTGCTGCTTTCAAGGGGCAACTTATTATACATATGCTGATTTATAGTTTTTCTGGTACAAGAACCATTTGAAAAAGCTTTCTATAAAATACAGCACTTACACCCATGAATTACAATTTAAAGGAGTTGAATTTGGAATATGCAGCACTGAACCCAGCTCTCAGAATAAAGACTGCACCGTAATAACACAAATTTAAAGAGAAAGAGCTCTGCTAAAAGACAAAAGAGAAGACCCAACATGGGCAAAACCTGAATATCAAAACAGGAGTGGTTCAAGATGATCCAAATGTGGGATTCGAATTACAGAGCAGGAAACTTGTACCACAGGAATTGGCAAAATGTAAAGTGCATTTTATTTCTGGAATTGCTTCTACCCACCACCAACCTGCAACATGCCTAATGTCACTGGTTTCTTCCTTCAGTGTGAGTTCTTGCAATGATTTTTTTTTTTAAGCTTACCAAGTGAAATCCAATAATTCCAAGATTTGTGGTAAACATGAGAAAAACATATGCTTTTCCCACTTCTCCAGTTCATCTGTTTAGTACATCCATCAAAATTAACAAGATTCTCTACATGTGCTCTGTTCTTTTTAACACTGGAGCTCCAGTGGTAGTGGTAGAGTAGGTGGTAAATTACCCCATTTCTCCTGAATGCCATCAGCACTAACTAGCATGGATTCAGCCCCAAAACTTACTATTGTTTTATCAAGTGATAATCAAGCCAATGCATAATAAAGCTGAGTAGGAAAATCAGGGCCATGGCAGGCTGTCTTTTGCCTTCACATGTTGGTTTTCCAGTGGATCTTGTGTTTCACATGGAAAGTGCTCAGGTGTGGAAGTCACGTTCATTGGCAGTCTGGGATTGTGTCCAAAAAGCCTGGAAATTGGTAAAGGCCAGTGAGGTGTCCTTTTGAATTTTCTGCCACTACTGTAAGCTTGGCAAGTCTCTGTGGGGGGTACCAAATGTAAGCTCAGGCGGGCACAGTGAGCGGCCAAATAAAATGGGACAGAAAGTGGCCAAAGCAAGCTTTATTGGAATTTGGCTCTCAGGTGAAATTCCCAGACCCCCAGGCATATAGGGACCTGGATAAAATCACAAGTGGCCCTGGCTGTCCAGGATTTTTATAGAATGGGATGGGAAGGGGTCCTGTTGAGTGACAGGTGGGTGTGAAGGTCAGTGGAAATTTTCATCCGCCTTGCGGCAAACTTTCTTGTCTCCTTTGGTGTCCCAGTCTTTGTTCTGGCTGCTTAGATTTGCCCCCTACAGTCACCTAATTTCCGACCTATCATCCTGACCTTTTTGGTGATATAGGGCACTGAGTCTGTCTGGCTACTTCTTGCATATTAGGGGACATCATGGGGAGAAAAAGGTTCCTGTTTTAGGTCAGTGGGAAGGCGGCTATAAAAGTGTAGGAGTATCTGGTTGTATGTCACCCTGGCAACCTCACTCATGCTGTTCCAGGCAAACCTGAGAGACAGGGAGCAATCATTAGCAGAAATCTTATCACAAATAGGAGGTTAAGGGTAGGGGTCAGCCAGGTGGAGACAAGAATGGAGTTCTGCCGTCCTGGCCAGGGGTCATTTGATTCTTCTTCCTTCAGCCTTTTATTTAGACATCTGAGAATATTGATATTGCTTTCATTAGACCAGTTTCATTGATGCAGCAACAACATTCTTTTAGGAAGAGACGTGTTCCCCCTTTGTCTGCTGTCAGATCTAGTACTCAACGGTTCTGCAAGGAAACTTGAACAATAAATGTTATTCATCTTTGCAAGGATGTCAGGGACAAGAAGCAGATTCCTCTAGTGCCTTCTGGAGTTGCTCTTATAGCTTTTGGTTTGCAGTGACTGCATAATTAAGTCCTCTTGTTGGTTTAACCAGTGTTTAGTAGAGATATCTATATTCCTGTGACTTAGGGCTAGCTAATCACACTAGCAAGCATAGATTAAGTCTACCTATGTAGTTTAGGAGGATCTGTAGGCTTTAAACTGATTAAAAGCTCCTAATTCTGGCAGTTTCTATAGACAGTTAGCAGGTACATCTGCCTAAAAAATTCTCTCTTGTAGCTTCCAGTCTTTATTCTATGGAGGTTAACACAAGTCTACATCTTAGGTTGCATTTAACTATTTTTTCACTTAATTGCCAAATAATGGCTATATTTCAGTTTTAACTGTTTTGTTAGGTGTCTAAGATCAAGCTGGTCAAATTGACCTGTTATTGACTTTTTTTTCCTCTGTATTTAATCTCAATTTTTAAATTCAATCTTAACCATCCATCAAGTTAGTCTCACCAGTCATAAAGTAAGAGTGCTGGGATTTAACTTCAATGTCTATGACTTTACAGTTATTCACCCCCCTTATTTAATTGGGGTTTATGTTATCTGTCCTATCAGTCATGCCTTACTATTTTAAGTTAATTTACAGTGTTTGCTCTTGGAGCAATACTTCTGCAAATATTAATTAGGCAACAGAGTTCACAAAGAAAATACAAAATGGAATCACCAACAGTAAATTATTCCGTTTGTGCAATAGGTATCCTGAATTCTGGCTGAGTTACTTATTATATCCCCTATTTGAGATCACAGTAATCTTTACAGCAAACATCAAACTTTTGGACACAAATTTAAATGAATTAAAGTCTTGCTTATTTTGGAGCCATTCTAACATGCAGCCAGGTGAGGCAGAGCCTTATTTCAGATAAGGAGGGGCTTTTCACAAAACAACTTTTGAAGATAAAGCAGAGATCAGATAGAACTCTGTTCCCTGATAGAAATGCAGTTCTAAAGAGTTTTGTCAGCAATTTTTATATATGTCTTATCATCAGGTTATGAGTGTGTAAGCATTATTTTTGTTTTCAGAAAAGTTACAGAGACTAGGACATCTACGTAACTTTTTACAGCTGCAAAGTGCAATGTTAGCAGTTTTGTGTTGCTTTCATGGAAGTCCACTGTACAAAGTTACTGCAAGGCAGGCAGGAACCACAGAATGGAACTGAGGAAACACTGGTTATCTGGCAAAGAAATTCCTTCCTGCCTGAGAGCTGTGTGCCTGAGATCAATGTCAGAGCTGATAGGATTCTTGCACAGAGCCTCCCCAGCGAGGGTACTGCCACAGCAGCCAGGCATCTTGTGCCCCTGCACAGGAACATTCCTAGGAATTAGGCCATAGCCAGTCTCATGTACATATAACCAACTTAGTTATATGCAAACTTGTTTAAATTTGCCCTTTACTTACACAGACTTTCTTACCACTTACTTTGACCCTCATATATTGCATCACACAAGAACTTTATTACCTAGAAACATTCTTTTACTTTCTACTGAATACATTCCCATACTTAGAACCTTCTGTTTTTCTTTTATATTTGGTTAGCACTTTGTGGTGAAAAATTTACACTCCTTCCATATAGCTTAATTTGAGTGAGCAAGCAGGAAGGCATATTTGGAATTTGTGTAGATGTTGACCTGTTCACCTATGGATAAAGTTAGAGCCCTGATCAGAGCAAAGAGTTCAGCTTTTGGGGAAATGGTCCCTTCTGGAAGGCAATTGGATTCCAGAACTGAGGCAGTGGTGACAACTGCATAGGCAGCTTTACAGCATCTGTTGGGACCCAGCACATAACTGCCATCTACAAAAATGATTAAGTTAGGTGAGGGGAGTGTGTAATTGAAGAGGTCTTCACGAGGTGAACATAGCATCTTTAGCACCTGTGGGTGTGGAAGGGGTTTATGGTTTAAGAAGTTCTGCAGTTGATGGGTGGAAAACACAGTTACAGTTGAAGTAGGGTGAGTTTTAGAGCTTCCTTAGTTAAGCTGCTGTTGCCAGTGCTTGAAAACATGGTAGCCACCCACAAATCATGGAATCAAGCTGCCTGGAGAGATATGCCACTAGTCTGTAAGAAGGTCCTGTTGGCTGCGTGAGGAAGCCAGTGGCAACACCCTGTTTTTCATTTGTGAAGAGGTGGAAAGGATGGTTATGGTTGGGGAGATAGAGCTGAGGAGGACGTAAGAGCATCCTTGAGCTTTTAAAAAGAGTAGGCTATCATCTTGGGGGAGGTAAGGGACCCATGTGGAAATTTCTTTGCTGCCTGATATAGGGGTTTGGCAAGAAGTACAAAATTAGAACCCAGTGTCTAAAACAAACAAACAAACAAACAAACAAACAAAAAAAAAAAAAAAACAGCTAAACCCAGAAAGGAGAGAATGTAATCTGCCATTTCTGGCAGCTGTAAGTTATGCAGGGCTTGGATTCTGTTTGTTGTGTGACTCTTAGAGGTAGGAGTGAGGAGTATGCCCAAATATGTGACTGAAGGGGTTGTGAGTATGGTTTTGGCTGGAAAGACTCGAAAGCCTTGAGACCCTAGGGAGTTAAGGAGCTGGGCAGTGTGAGTTTGGGAGGCCTTGAGTGAAGGGCTGCATAGGAAGAGGTCATCCACATATTTAGGTTTGTGCTACTTCCCAAGTCACAAGTACCCAAATTCTGAGCTAAGTCTTGCCCAAAAAGGTGAGAACTGTCCCAGAAGCCTTGGGGTAAAACTGTCCATGTCAGCTGTTGAGACCTAAAGGATGTAGGATCCTCCCATGTGAAGACAAAGAGGTAATAGGAGTCAGGATGAAGGGCAACTGTAAAGAACACATCTTTGACAAAAGATTCATCTCATAGAAAAAAACATCCACAGACTAAAGGTGAAAGAATAGGAAAAAACATACAACGCACATGGACTCAGTAAAAAGGTAAGGGTTTCCATCCTTACATCAGACAAAGTGGACTTCAAGCCAATGATATTCAGAAGGGATAAAGAAGGACATTTCATACTGCTTAAGGGAAACATGAATCAGGAAAACAAAATGACAGTAAATATTTATGCCCCAAACAATGGTACATCCCTCTATGTCAAACAAATCCTTCTCATTTCCAGGAATCAAATCGACCACAACACAACAATTCTGGGTGACTTTAATGCACTGCTGTCACCACTAGATAGAGCTTCCAAACAAAAACCAACCGAAGAAACCATAGAAATCAATAACACAATCAATAACCTTGACTTAATAGACATATATAGAATATTCCATCCATCGATGAGCAGATTCACTTTCTTCTCAGTAGCACATGGAACCTTCACGAAAATAGACCACATGTTATGCCCCAAAACAGCCCTCAGGAAATGCAAAAAAATAGAGATACTGCCTTGTGTTCAAGCAGATCATAATGGACTGAGAGTAGAAATCAATGACAAAATAAAAAACAGAAATTTCTCCAACACCTGGAGACTAAATAATATGCTATTGAATGAACATGGATAACAGAAAATATCAGGGAGGAGATAAAAAATTCTTAGAGGTCAATGAGAATAATGACACAACATATCAAAATCTCTGGGGCACTATGAAAGCAGTACTAAGAGGAAAATTCATTGTGTGGAGCACATTCCAGAAAAGAATGAAAAGTCAACAACTAAATTACCTAATATTACAACTTAAAGCCCTAGAAAAAGAACAGATTAACAGCAAAAGTAGTAGAAAACAGGAAATATTTAAAATCAGCTGAAATAAATGAAATTGAAACAAAAGAAACAATTCAAAAAATTGATAAAAAAGTTGGTTCTTTGAAAAAGTAAACAAAATAGACAAACCCTTAGCCACACTAACAAGGAGAAGGAGAAAGAAAACTCAAATTACTAAAATTCGTGATGGCAAAGGAAATATTACAACAGACACCACTGAGATACAGAACATAATGAAAACCTACTTTGAAAATCTGTAATACAAAAAACAGAAACTACTGAAGACATTGACAAATTTCTAGAGACATATGCTCCTCCCAAACTGAACCATGAGGACATACACAATTTATACAGATCAATATCAAGCAATGACATAGGAGAAGCCATTAAAAACCTATTATCCAAGAAAACCTTAGGATCAGATGGATTCGCAGCCAAGTTCTACAACACCTTCAAAGATCACATTCCAATACTTCTCAAAGTTTTCCAGGAAATAGAAAAGGAGGGTACCCTAGCGAACTCATTCTATGAAGCTATTATCACCCTCATCCAAGCCAGGCAAAGACATATCAAAGAAAGAAGATTTTAGACCAATATCCCTGTGAATATAGATGCAAAGATCCTTAACAAAATATTGGCAAACTCTATCCAAAAACATATTAACCATGCACCAGGATCAAGTGGGTTTCATCCCTGGAATGCAAGGATGGTTTAACATCCCTAAATCAATAAACATAATCCATCATGTCAATAGACTTAAGGATAAGAATCACATGGTTATTTTAATTGATGCAGAAAAAGCATTTGACAAAATACATCACCCTTCATGCTCAAAACACTAGAAAAAATAGGGATAGTAGGAACATACCTGAATATTGTACAGGCTATTTATGCTAAGCCCATGGCCAACATCATTCTTAATGGAGACAAACTGAAAACTTTCCCTTAAAAATGGGAACAAAACACGGATGTCCTCTTTCAACATTTCTATTCAAAATTTTCCTTGAAACTCTAGCCAGAGCAATTAGGCAGACTAAAGAAATTAAAGGGTTATGGAAAGGAAAAGAGGAACTTATGCTGTCACTATTTGCTGATGACATGATTCTATATTTAGAGGATCCAAAAAACTCTTCTAGACAATTCCTTGACCTCATCAATGAATGCAGCTAAATAGTAGGATATAAAATCAACACCCATAAATCTAAAGCATTTTTTATGCAAAAGCAATGAAACATCTGAAAGGGAAATGCAGAAAACAACTCCATTTGCAATAGCCTCAAATAATAAAATACTTGGGTATCAATCTAACTAAAGAGGTAAAAGATCTCTACAATGAAAACTACAAAACATTGAAGAAAGAAATTGAGGAAGACCTTAGAAGGTGAAACAATCTCCTATGTTCTTTGATAGACAGAATTAATATTGTCAAAATGGACATACTACCAAAAGTGCTATACAGATTCAATGCAATTCCAATTAAAATCCCAATGATGTAACTTACAGAAATAGAGCCAGCAATCATAAAATTCTTCTGGAAGAATAAGAAACCCAGAATAGCTAAAGCAATCCTTAGCAGGAAGAATGAAACAGGGGGTATCACAATGCCAGAACTTCAACTCTACTACAAAGCAATAGTAACAAAAACAGCATGGTATTGACACCAAAATAGACAGGTAGGTCAATGGTACAGAATAGACGACATGGACACAAACCCAAATAAATGCAATTCTCTCATACTAGCAAAGGTGCCAAAAATATGCAATGGAGAAAAGAGAACCTCTTCAGCAAATGGTGCTGGGAAAACTGGAAATCCATATGTAACAGAATGAAACTAAATCCCCATCTGCATAAAAATCAACTCACAATGGATGAAGGACCTTGAAATCAGACCATATACCGTATATATTTTTATAGAATAAAAAGTACGTCCAAATCTTAAACTTGTTGGTTTAGAATCAGACTTCTTTAACAGGACTCACATAGCACAAGAAATAAAAGCAAGACTCAATAACTGGGATTGATTCAAACTAAATAGCTTTCTCTCAGCAAAGGAAACTATCAGCAATGCGAAGAAAGAGCCTACTGAGTGGGAGAATAACTTTGCCACTCATACTTCAGATAGATCATTAATTTCCACAATATAAAAAGAACTCAAATAATTCTACAAGAAGAATACAAATAACCCAATCAAACAAATAGGCTAAGGATATGAACAGACGCTACACAGAAGAAGATCTACAAGCAATCAACAAACATATGAGAAAATGTTCACCATCTTTAGTGATAAGAGAAATGCAAATCAAAACTACACTACAATTCCATCTCATCCCAAGTAGAATGGCGATTATCAAGAATATAAGCTTCAATAGATTTTGGAGAGGATGTGGGGAAAAATGTTACACTCATACATTACTAGTGGGGCTGCAAATTAGTGCAGCCACTCTGGAAAACGGTGTGGAGATTCCTTAGAAAACTTGGAATGGACCCACCATTTGACCCAGCTATCCCACTCCTTGGTCTATACCCAAAGGACTTAAAATCAGCATACTACAGAGATACAGCCACATCAATGTTCATAGCTGCTCAATTCACAATAGCCATACTGTGGAACCAACCTAGATGTCCTTCAATTGATGAATGGATAAAAAACTGTGGTGTATATATATAATGGAATATTACTCATCATAAAGAATAATAAACCTATGGCATCTTCAGGCAAATTGATGAAATTGGAGAATATCATGCTAAATGAGATAAGCTAATCTCAAAAAACCAAAGGATGAATGATCTCGCTAACAAGCGGATGATGACACATAATGGGGGGTGGGAGGGGGGTAAGAATGGAGAAATGATGGAATATATAGAGGGAAAAGAGGGGTTGGAGGGGTGGGGGGTAGGAAAATATAACAATGAATCAAACATCATTACCCTATGTAAATGTATGTTTATGCAAATCGTATGCTACTACTCCATGTACAAACAGAAATAACATATCCCATTCGTTTCAATAAAAAAATCAAAAGAAAGAATGCATCTTTGAGATGTAGGATTGTGAAGTGGTTGGTAGAAGGAAGGAAGTGGTAAAGAAGGGTGTAAGGGTTAGGAACTACTGGGTGGATGGGAATAACTGCCTTGTTAATTTGATGGAGATCCTGGAGCAAGCAATAGGTTTCTGAGGTTTTATGTACTGGCATATAGGGGTGTTACAAGGGGAGTCAGAAGTGATAAGAAGTCCCTGACTAAGCAACTGGTCTATAATGGGTTTAAGTCCTTTCCTGTGAATAGAGGAAATTGGAAACTGGGGACATGAAGGAAACGTAGCTTAAGGTTTCAGTTGGATAAGGACTGGCTTGTGGTGGGAAGCTATGACTGTCTTGGAGGTGTCCCAGACTTGGGGGTCAATGGTAGGGTAGGTGATGTGGGGTCACTAGAGAATATATGAAACATAGGTAGAAGAAGGTAAGCACTAGCAGTGTGCCTGGGAAGGAGCTGTAGGGTGGTTTCCAAGGGCTGGAGAACATCGCTTCCTAGGAGGGGCATGGATAGGAGGGAATAACTAGGAATGGATATGTAAAAGGATGTACCTCTAGTGCACAGGCTAATTTAGCCATGTTCTCATTCTGCTTGGGAAGGAGGGTTTTTCATCAATTCCCATAACTGAAACCTGGGAAGGAAATAAAGGCTTAGAGTGGACAGAAAATACAGAATAAGTGGCCCCCATGTCCATAAGAAAAATTATGGACTTACCCTTTACCTGGAGCTTTCACTTTGGGCCTGGCTAGGGTTATAGAAGTCCTAAAGTTTGGGCTCCTTCAGTCTTCTGTGAATCCTAAAATCTCATGGGAAGGGATTGCCTGGCTGGCCACACCTCTGCGTAGAGACTCTGGGGAGAGACTGGCCATAGGGCAGTCACTCCTCCAGTGTCCTGCTTGTTTGAAGGTGGGACATGGCCTGGTGGTGGCCGTGGGTTTGGACACTGAGGAGCCAGTGACCTTCGTGTTTGCACTTGAAGCAGGCCCCTTGTAGAGAGGATTGCTGGCTCCCCTTTGGAGCTCTCACTGGAGTTACAGACTGCAGGGCAGCTATCAAGGCTTGGGATTGGAGTGTCATCTTTTTCTGTAAATGAGATTGCCTGGCTAATTCAGTTAATTTTTTGGGTATTACAGACTTTAAAGGCCATTTTCTTTAGAAGTTGGATAGGGGTTTTAGGGCACTCCTCAGCTTGCTTGAGCTTTTTTCTTATATTAGAGGCTGATTGAGAAATGAAGTAGGTTGCTATCACGATAGCCCCAGAGGGAGATTCAGGGTCCAGTTTAGTATATCTAGTAAGGGCCTCTGTAAGGCAGTTAAGAAACAGAGCTGGATTCTCATCTGGATTCTTGGTAATCTCCCTCAGTTTATCAAAGTGTACCACCTTATTGGAGACTGCTTGCATGCCTGTTATGAGGTATTGGACCATGCCAGCATAGTAACGGTGGCCTTGCTGGCCTTTCTGATAGTTTCAGTATGGTTCAGTTATTGGAACCTGCCCCTGTGGGTGAAGTTATGTCATTAAATGGGCTTGGTTAGCATGGTCCTGTGCTGCCTATTGGATACTGGGAGTGGAAGAAAGGATATTAAGATTATAAGTTTGGGAAAGATACTCAAATTTCTTAATATAAGTAGAGGAATCAGCAGAGAAAGAACCTAAAAGAGAATGGAACTTAGATTCACATAACCCTTTTGCACTAGCTATTTCCTGGAGAGAATAAAGAAGCTCTGGGTTAGGCAGTGGGAGAATCTGATAAAGTTGCATGTTAGTGCTGACGGGAGGAGGGGATAGACTAGGCAGAGAGGTGTTCTGAAGGCGGAGGTGGAAGGGGAAGTGGGAGGGCTCCAAGAAGGAAGCAGGGCAAGTTTTTGGCTGGAGGAGGACAGGAAGAGGAGGTGGAGTTCTGGTTAGACCATGGAGATGGTAGGGGTTTGGAACTGCTTGGGGAGGAGAATGTGGGTGGTGGAGCAAGCAGAAGAAGGGGTGGGGTGAGTGCCAAATTAAAAAAGAAAGCTACTGAATTGTTGCAAGTGCCTTTTGGTGGCCATCTTGAGATCTAAAACATACTGAGGCTTGAATGAAAATCTAGCCACCTACAGCTTAAGTCATTGGAAAGTCCCTTTGGAAAGTTGAGTAAAATTACAGTGGATACACCCCAAAGGGATTTTGTGGTCTAATGGCTCCTGGTATTTCCCATTAGCCATCCCATTTTACCCAGAGAGATGTACAGAAGCAGAAGAGACATCCCAGTTCTGGCTTTCGTACACTGGGAAGACAGTGGGTGGGCCAAAATTTGAGATGTCTCGCAACTCTTGGGGTCCTAAGACAGACAAAGAGCCTAACTGGAAGCCCAGACATCTCTATGACGACCAGGGCTGGATGGACAGAGAGGGTTTATGGCATGCCAATGGAACAGAACCCTCCATAGAATGGAAGGGAAATTGGAGTGGCAAATGGGAAAAAAAGAAAACCAAGGGAACTTACCGCACTTTGAAGCAGGTTGGAGCAGAACAAAGTAGAGCTGAGTGGGTCAGGATAAAACCTCCTGGTTCTTCTGAGGAGGGGGGTGGGTCTCAACCCCAAGACATGGAGAAGCCTGAAAACACCCTCCAGGGATTTGGCATCAAATGTAAGCTTGGCGGGTCTAGGCGGCACCAGGCAGGCGCAGTTAGCAGCTGAATAAAATGAGACAGAAAATGGCCAAAGCAAGCTTTAATGGAATTTGGCTCTCAGGCAAAATTCCCAGACCCCCAGGGGTATAGGGACCTGGAGAAAATCACAAGTGGCCCTGGCTGTCCAGAGTTTTTATAGACGGGGATGGGAGGGGGTCCTGTTGATTGACAGGTGGGTGTGAAGGTCAGTAGAACTTTCCATCCGCCTTGCTGCAAACTTTCTGGTCATATTTGGTGGGCTGGTCTTTGTTCTGGCTGTTCAGGTTTACCCGTACAGTCGCCTAATTTCCAACCTAACAACTGCAACCTGGTGCATAATGCCTATCTGGAGAAGTTGCTGGAAAAAGATGAGCATGGCATAGTCATGTGTGATATGTAATCTCTGAAATAATGAGAGTTGAAAGATGATAAGGAACACATAATCTTAAGTCATGCAGGTGACTGGGGAAGCAGTGCTCCCTTTGACTGCAGCTGAGAGCTGAAAGGTGTCAATGGAAATTGCTTGCAGGTGAAAATAGTAGATCTTGAACAGTGTCAATTTCACTGAAGAACAGAGGAGAACAAATAGTTTGAGAAGACAGAAGTTTGGAACCCTCAGAAGTCTTTTTTTTCCCCATCCAAATCCCGTCATGCTCAGAATTTGAACTCTGCCCTTTCTGCTTGCAAAGCCAGTGCCCAAGGGATAAGATATATCTTCAGCACAGGAAGAGCTCCTTTAAGGAAAATGACTTGATCCCCTGAGGTTCTGTGTGAAGTTCTATGCAGAGAATCAACCCTGGACAAAGCCAATCCATGACTAAGGAATTCTTCATTCTCCTTTTCACAACAATCTTGCAAATACCCTTTTTTGCATCTCAAGACCCACAATTTAGGGGTTTGTCTTGAGGGAAAGAAATATCCCCTCATTGGTTAAGGAGGAAACCGGTTATAGCTGATCCTTGAGCAGAAATTTATATAAGTGATCAGTGGAGGAAAAGACACTAGAAGAGGCAGAACTATGTGGGTTTTAGAATATGCTCAGGTTGCTATTATTAAAGGAGGTTTTGGGGATCATTCACCATTGCAACCCCAGCCATTATATTCACAATCTACAGAAAACTTCCAGGAATTTTTTTTTTCATTTTCCTTTTGGCATCTTACATTGGAAAATTCTAAGCAGCAGAGTGCAGTGCAAATAGCACAAGCCATTTATGGTTGTGGATCTTGCCTATCATCTGAGTAAGAGTGAGGTAAAAGAAGGCGTTTCTCCTGGGTAAGGCCAGTTTCCTTCAATGAGGGATTTCCTCATCAACTTAGCCAGAAGATGTCAGGAAATATAAACAGACAAACTCAAGTGGTGATGGCTCTCGGGTTCTGGGTCCCCAGGACCCATATTTGCTGGCAGAAGGAAACATTCCTCATCCAATTTCAATCTTCCTCTCGGTATGATTGTGGTTTTTACTGTCAACATTTGTTGGAGTAGGATAAGGCCTGAAATTCATATCCCTGATCTGTCAATGATTCAGTTGCATTCAGTTGCAATGAGGATGATTCCTCAATTGGTAATCAATGTTCCCTTGAAATGAGAGCAAAAATGGGAGAGCTCCTGCAACCCAGGTGGAAGGGGAAGGCATCAGGCTTGTAGGGTGGGAATCGCTCAGGGATTCCAGGCTCCAATTGGAGAACAGTTTGTTTCAAACCCAGAGGATTATTCCGGACCTTGTGCAACATGGAATTTGAAGAGTGGCTCCGATTACCTGGCATCCAAACCACGGAATGCACGTGAGGTCACAGAGGAAAGGCCTGACAGCACGATGGCATCATGGATCCCATGACAACCAGAGAAGTTTCCACTCCTGGTCGCTTCAGACCAAGATTGAAAACAAGCACCAGCTCAGTTATGATGGTCAGAGGCAAGAAGAAGGGAGTGAGTGCCAGGAACTGAGGTTTTCCAAAACATGATTGTAACCTGTTTGGCGAGGAGAGCACAGCCCCGTGGTTCATGGATCCCTGCAGGACTAGGCAGGCAAAGGTACTCCTCTAAAGCCTGACAGCTCACACTAAGCTGCAATACCAATAGTTGTCATAGTTGTCACTACATTTGTTTGGCCGCACTGGGCATCATGACAGCAGACAATTATTCCCCACAAGTCCCAGTGGGCCTGGATGGGTGGACATGTGGATCACCAGGCTGAGCACCTGCTCCAGTGCTATTTCCTTCCAAACTCATTCCTCCAGCACTGGACACACCCAGAATATCCTAGTCAGAAAAATACCCTCGGGCAATAGCAACCACACATTGTCATGACTAGTGAGAGCTCAGGGCAGTGGAGCATGCAGTGAGCATGGTGTCTTAGGTGATCTTTGAATTGGGATACTTGACACCCAATCCTGAGTGTTTCTCCTCTTTTTCCTAGAAATTTCAGCCAGGTGACAGCTGGAAACTGGGAAGTGGGTCTTCTAGGTGAAGGTGGGTGCATCTTCTGAAGGCTAATATGCAGTCCTGGGAGCATGTTGCACTGAGTATAGGATGGTGCTGACTGGCCAGTAGAGACACTCTGTGCTCACTACAGCTGCAAGACTACACCTCCTTGGCTCTGGCCTTACAACTAGGCTGCACTCAGAAATTTACATGTTTGGAAATTCCAGGACCACCTACACTCACCTCCAGATATAGAAATATCTGGCCTATCTGTGATTACACATGTGTTCATTCTCTTGAGCAGAGTAGAGCCTGCCTGGCACAAGGCCCTGTGGAGAAATTTTATGGGTCATCTTAGCAGCCCCAGGAGGATGCCACCTACAAGTCAGTGGATCATAAGAGAGCCTGCTGATGGCATGAGTACACAGCATCACATGGCATAACTCCAGATAGGAACATGCATCGTGCTGAAAGGGAAATGATGAAAAGCTTCCAAGATGAATATTCATAGAGGGAGGGCAAGCACATTTTGTTGGTACACAAAGCAGAAGGATGTTGGTGCTGAAAGCCTTCTTCAATTAATACACATTCTAATATATGTCTCTACATGTGCTCTGTTCCTTTTAACACTGGAGCTCCAGCTATAGTGGTAGAGTAGGTGGTAAATTCCCCTGTTTCTCCTGAATGCTATCAGCACTAACTAACATGGATTCAGACCCAAATCCTACCACTTTTCATCAAGTCATAATCAAGCCAATGCATAGGAAAACTGACTAGGAAAATCAGGGCCAGGGGCAGCTGTCTTATGCCTTCACATGTTGGTTTTTCAGTAGACCTTGTGTTTCACATGGAAAGTGCTCAGGTGTGGCAGTCTCCTTCATTGGTTGTATGGGATTGTGTCCAAAAAGCCTAGAAATTGGCAAGGGCCAGTGAGGTGTCATTTTGAATTTCCTTCCACTGCAACCTGATGCACATTGCTTTTCTGGAGAAGTTGCTGGAATGAGAAGGGCATAGCATGGTCATGTGTGAGATGAAACGTCTGAACTAAAGAGAGTTGAAAGCTGTAAAGGAACACATATTCTTAAGCCATGCAGGTGACAGGGGAAGTAGTGCTCCCTTTGAGTGGAGCTGTGGGCTGAAAGGTGTCAATGGAAATTGCTTGTAGGTGAAACTAGTAGATCTTGAACAGTGTCAATTTTGCTGAAAAACAGAGGAGAACAAACCAATAGTTTGAGTGAATGGAAGTGTGGAACCCTCAGAAGTGCTTTTTCTTGTTTCCTCCCCCCCAAAAAAATCACACTGTGCTGGGGATATGAATCCCAGCCTTTCTGCTTGCAAATCCAGCACCCTAGGGGATGGACAATATTCTCAGCACAGGAAGAATTCCTTTAAGGTACATGACTTGATCCCCTGAGGTTCTGTGTCTGTGAAGTTCTATGCAGAGAATCAACCCTAGACAAAGCTAATCAATGACCAAGGAATTCTTAATTTTCCTTTTAACAACAATCTTGCAAATAACCTTTTATGCATCTCCAAACCCATAATCTAAGGTTTTGTCTTGAGGGAAAGAAATATCCCCTCTTTACTTGAGGAGGAAACCAGTTATAACTGATCCCTGAGCAGAAATTTATATCACTGATCCATGGAGGACAGGGCATGAGGAGAGGAAAATCCATGTGGGTATTAGAATGTGCTCATTTTTCTAGTGTGAAAGGAGATTTTGGGGATCATTCACCATTGCATCCACATCCATTTCATTCACAATCTACTGACAAAATTCTTGATCTTTTTTTTTTTCTTTTTGTTTCCTTTTGGTATTTTACTTGGAAAATTCTAAGCAACAGAATGATGTGCATAATGCACAAGCCAGTGATGGTTCTGGATCTTGCATATCATGTGAGGTAGTGTGTGGTAGAGGAAGGTGTTTCTCCTGGGAAAGGCCAGTTTCCTTCAATGAGGGAATGTCTCATCAGCTTAGCAAGAAGATGTCAGAAATATAAACAGGAAAAGTTAAGTGGTGATGGCTCTCGGGGTCTGGGTTCCCAGGACTCATTTGATGGCAGAAAGGAAACATTCCACATTCAATTTCAATCTTCCTCTTGGTATGTTTGTAGCTTTTACTGTCAAGATTTGTTAGAGTAGGAAAAGGGCTGAAATTCATACTCCTGATCTCTCAATGATTCAGTTGCATTCAGTTGCACTGAATACAATGCCTCACTTGGTTACCAGTGCTGCTGTGACATGAGAGCAAAAATGGGAGAGCTCTTTTTATCCAGGTGGAAGGGGCAGGCATCATGTAGGACAGGTGGGAAAGGCTCAGGGATTCCTGGCTCCAGTTGGAGAACAGTTGGTTTCTCCCCCAAGAGAGTTTATCCTGAGCCTTGTTCAACATGAGTTTGAGGAGTGGCTCACATGACCTGGTGGCCGCACTGCAGATTCCGCCTGAGGTCACAGAGGAAATGCCTGTCAGCACGATGGCATCACGGTTCTCATGGCAACCAGAGTAGCTTTTGTTCCTGGTCACTTCAGACCAAGATTGAAAACAAGGACCAGCTGAGTTGTGATGGTCACATGCGAGAAGAAGGGAGTGAGTGCCAGGGAACTGAGGTTTTCCAAAATGTAATTCTAACCTCTTAGATCAGGAAAGCACAGCCCTGTGGTCTGTTGTTCCCTGATTACCAGGCAGGACAAGGTACTCCTCTGAAGCCTGACAGCTCACACTAAGCTGCAAGACTCCTAGGTGTCACTGCACTTTTTTGGCCACACTGGGCATCATGACCACAGGCAATTATCCTCCACCAGTTCCAGTGGGCCTGGTTGGGTGGTTGTGTGCTTGGGGACATGTGGATCACCAAGCTGAGCACCAGCTCAACTAGGCTGCACTCAGAAATTTACCTGCTTAGAAATTCCAGGGCCACCTACACTCACCTTGAGATGCAGAAATGTGTGGCCTATCTGTGTTCACACATGGGTTCATTCTCTTCAACACAATAGAGCCTGCCTGGCACAAGACCATGTGGAAAATTTCTAACAGTCCTCTTAGCAGCCCAAAGATGATGCCTACTACAAGCAAGTGGATCATATAAGAGCCTGCTGATGGCATGAGGAACACAGCATCACATGGCATAACTCCAGATAGGAACATGCACCGTGCTGAAAGAGCTATGATGAAAAGCTTCCAAGATGAATATTCAAAGGGGGAAGAAGGATATTTTGAGGGCACAGAAAGCAGAAAGTTTTGTTGCTGAATGTCTTCTTCAATTAAGGGACATTCTAATACTAGTCAGTGATCATGGTCTACCCTCAAATTCCATGACACGTCTTTGGGTTCAACATACTCTACAAATACAGAAAGTAGTACTTGCCAATTCACTCTGTAAACAACCATAATTACAGAACCTAATTCCGCTTGCACATACCGCAAAGCCCTTGCAGTGGTGGGGATTGACCAATGACTTGGCACATGCTAATAAGCACACAGTACCACTGAGCTACATCTGCAGCCCTGTTGTATATAAATAGCCATAAGTGTATGTGCATTGTTACCTCTATGTGGTTACAATATGTCACTTGCCTACTTAAATTTTTGTTTTGTTTTATTTTATTTATGTTGAGACAGGGTCTTGCTAAGTTGCTGGGTCTGGCCTCTAACTTGTTATCGCCTTGCCTCATCCTCAAAAGTTGCTGAGAGGGGCTGGGGATATAGCTCAGTTGGTAGAGTGTTTGCCTCACAAGCACAAGGCCCTGGGTTCAATCCCCAGTACCACCAAAAAAAAAAAAAAAAAGTTGCTGAGATTACAGGTATGTTCCACTGTGCCTAGGACATTTTAATTGGGCTGTTCTTAATTAATTATTGAATTATGGGTATTCTTTATGGGTTTTGAATGTAAAACTTGTGAGCTGCACTCACAATCTCAATACTTAAATTGGCATGTTGCCTACATCTTATTTTTTTTCTTCAGTGATTACAAGATTTCTATTGAGCCTATCTCAACTTAATTATTTTCCTGTCATGTACATAAGAAAAAAATTGTACAAAATTTTCTTCCTGTGTTTCCTTTCTTTGTGAAAGGTATTTTTTTCTTTCCAAATTACTCAATGCAGAAAATTGAATGTCAGTTTTCTTCTCTATGTATGGCTTACATGTCCAAAAGAATCAAAATCATACTTTGTAATATTTTTCTTCTCTCCCTTTTTCTTTCTCACAGTTCACCTACTTGCCTCCTCAATTCTTCAGTACCTTGATTTTTCATAATATGCACTGGATGTTTTTAGGGATGACAGTTGTCATAAAGTTAGAAGGAAAAACTTTTAGGAATAAAAGAAAAAATATTAATTGCATTCTACAAGATTATCCAACAGCTAAAAATAATAAATTAATTTAAAATGTATTTATCTCAGGCTTATTTTTGTGGAATGCTTTAATCCCTAGAATCAGATAAAATACTTTTGACATGCATACAATAGCTGTAATATACATACTATGTGCCACTATGCTTTATTTAAAAATTAAAAGCATGAAGAATAAGCCTTTTATGCTTTGTATGTAGTGTTTACCTCAATCTTAGTTGCAAAACTCTTTAATTTTTGACCATAGCTAAATTTATCTATTTCCTCATTCCTTAGAGATACATTTATTATTCTAGACCCTGCACCAGCTCCTGAGGATACAGCAGTGCATAAGATACATTCCTTAATGGTTAAATTGATTTAAAAATAAATAAAATTTTCTGACTCCCTCAGTCTCCCAAATTGCTGGTAGAACAGGTACACAACACTGCAACTGCTGACAGTGGGTGACTATAATATTCACTCTTCCTACTAGATCATCCACAAACAAAATAAAAATCAACAAGGAAACAGCTTTATATTTGGACTTAACATATGCAAAAATACTCCCACCAACAGCAACATAATACAGTCTTTTAATCAGCACAGGAAACATCCTCCAAAACAAATTATACACAGGACACAAAGAAAGACTTAATATTTTGGGGGAGTACTGTGGAATAAACACAGGGACACTCAACCACTGAGCCACATGCCCAGTCCACTTTGTGTTTTATTTAGAGATAAGATCTCATTGAATTGCCTAGTGCCTCAACATTGCTGAGGCTGGATTTAAACTCATGATCCCCCTGCTTCAGACTCCTGAGTCAAAGGGATTACAAGCTCATGCCACCCCACCCAGCAAGTGGTAATATATTTAAAAAAGTGAACAATTTCTTGCATGTGATAAGATAGTGAAATAAAAGTAGAAGCCAACTGCAAGAGTAACTACAAAAATTATATAAACACATGGAGACTGAACAATACTCTGTAAATAACAATGGGTGTCAGTGAAGAAATCAAAGAGGAAATTAAAAAATTCTAAAATCAAATAAAAATTAGAGATCACATACCAGAACTTAAAAATACAAGAAAACCAATACTAAGAGAAAAGCTTACAGCTATGAGTTTCTACATTTATAAAAGCAGAGAACTCAATAAAATTTAAGAGAAAAAGGAGAATAACCTAGTGATGCACACATTAAGGTCTTAGAAAAACATAAACAAAATTTAAAATCAGTAGAATTAAAGAAATAATAAAATATCATGGCAGAAATAAACAAAGTGGAAACTAAAGAACAATATGCAAATCAATGAAACAAGAAACTGGTTATTTGAAAATGTAAAGAAAATTGATAAATCTTTAGCTAAATAAGGATGAAAAACCCAAATAAATAAAATTAGAGTAAGGATTTATAAACACAATACTTGGGTTGAGTATTAGGTCCTTGAGAGTTAAAGAAGTCATGATGATTGTTTCATTTGTGATTTAATAGATTTTTTCCAGACAATGAAATCCCTGTAATTATGGTAAAAGTTAAAAAGCAAAGAAGACTACAGTAGATACACCTTGTACAGGACCATCATCTCTAATTTATCATCTCTAACACATTATTAAGGATTTAAATTCATCTATAGGTAGTCATACATTAATCAAGTCCAGAAAAATACATATTAAAAGAAGTTTAGATTATGTGAAAACTAAGTACACACAATATATCAGTAATCACATTTTACTCACATGTTCAGTCACCCATCTGCCTCTGAGCAAGTAAAACAAAATTCAAAAACCTGTCTGCATCTCAGCAATCATAATCACAAAACAGAGAACTACATAGCTCATTTAAGGCAGAGAGACATTCCAAGTTTTTAAAAAAGCAAAAAAAATAATTACAAAGGACAGACTGAGGACTACACAAAAATGAAATATTCCATTTCCAAAGCACATGATCAAACAGGAACATGATAAAGTATCATAATACACACAAATGGGGAAAAAGTTACAACATGTGGCAGAGGTTATCCTAATGTATAAGGAGTATTTACAAATAAACCTTTTTTTAAAGCAGAGGACATGTTCATCAACAGAAATTTGGAAGAATTTTTATAAAACCATTAATAGACATAAAATATCTTAAATAATGTAGTTACAAATATAAAAAATTAGAGAACTTTTGTACTTGTGAGATTGATGATTTTTAAAAGTATTTGTTATTTTATTTACTAAATTAGTAGTAAACTCCTAAATTCCAATTCTGATGTACCAATTCTTCCACCTTCACTGAGATTTCCAGCAACTCTACACATTCTTCTTTGCTCCTCAACTTTTACCATCATCATAAGATTCTTCAATGTCTAAGAACAACCTATCCCATGCCTAAATTAGTCACTTTTCTGACTCCTTTAACTCTTGATACTCTATTGCTTACACATCTGTCCTGTCTCTGAATCTTTACTTTCCTCCTCTCATCTGATCTTACTAGTTTGCTCATTTTCTGGTAATTGAATTCAATGTTGCTAATAATCTAGCATAAGAATTAGTAAACTCTTCCTACAAAAAGTAATTTAGAATTTGCAGACCATAGCTTTTGTGTCACAATTACTAAACCTTACTACTGCTTTAAGGCAAAAGTAGCCATAGACAATATGTAAATGAAAGAGCAATGCTGTAGTTCAATGAAATTTTATTTGTGGATACTGAAATTGGAAGTTGATGTAATTACCATATCATAGAATATCTTTATATTGATGTTTTTTCCAACCACTGAAAAGCACAACTACCATCCTTAGTTCACATACTATACAAAAATAGGCATCAAGCCATGTGTGGCCTGTAGGTCATAACTGGCAGACACTTGCTGACATCACTTTCTTCCCAAACCAAACAGATCCCATGAACACCGATTTCAGCTACCAACTCTTGCATTAGTCTCAACTTCTCATTCTTTCTATCTCACTCAATCTTCCAAACCCCTGATCCTGGACCAAGGCAATAATCTCTCATCTCTGTGAAGTGTTAGATAAGAAAGAAATCTATTGTTTAGATTGGCACTCCTCAAGATTCATGGTCCTCATTGTCTTCTATTTTTCTCTCTTTTGATGCTGGGGACTGAACCCAGATATGCTTGGCCACTGAGCTACATTCCCAGTTCTTTTTAAGACAGGATCTAAGATGTATAGCCTGACTTTGACCTTGAGATCTTAGTTGGCTGTGGCCAACTAATTTGCTGGGATTTCAGGTGTGTGCCAATATGCTCAGCCATCTCTGTGCCCTTATTCATTTCTGGCTCCCTTCTCTAAATAAAACTCATTACCACCTTCTCCACTCTCTCAAGATGGATATCTCCCATTCAGCAAAGGTCCTGCTTTATCCTCCAGAGATACATGAGTAAACAAAGACAACTACCTAGACTGCTGCCCTAACCCCACCTGAAAACAATGTACAACTAATCTGCATTCACCTCCACAAGCAAAGTGTAATGAGTTAAACTTTGGTTAGATTCCAAAAGACTTATTTTTTTCATCTTTTATAGCTATATTTATTAGACGCCTGGAATGCAACCATGTATTTCACTAAAATGTATTAATTATTCATAAAAATTCCACAAGGCAGCTGGGGAATATAGCTCAGTGTTGAGGGTTTGCCCACCCTGCACCAGATCTTGCATTTGCTAATCAGCACTGCAAAAGAAAAAGTGAACAACAACAACAACAAAAAAAAAAAACTAATTCTCATTTCATGAAGAAATTCAGATCTTGGCTTAAAATTTTGGTTCATGTCCAAAGTCACACAACTGTATGCATATCTCAGCTCCATTATTCCACATTACCAGCAGTGCATTGTCTGATGTGACCCTGCATCCCATTTCAAAACACCTCCAAACATCTCTTCACTGAGGTTCCCTTATCCTCTTTTCCACATACTTCCTCATACTTCCATGCCTTTTCATCCACTAAACCTCAACCTGGAAATCCATTGTTAACACAGATATCATTAATAAGTCCCTTTCTGCTAGGAAAATTTTCTAGAACCAACTCCAGAATACTTATAAACCTGTGTTAGTCTACTTGTACTGACATAACAAAATATCACAGACTGGGGGTGGGGCTTAACTAATGTATTTTCTTACATTACTGACAGAAGTCCAAATTAAGAAGCTAACAGGATCAATTTCTGGTGAGGTCTTCCTCCACAGCTTGAAAATGACCACTATCTTGCTGTGTCCTCAACTGACCTTGTTTGTACACATGTACTTCAAAGCATGACTGAACTCTCTGATATCTCTTTATGAAAGGGCACTTAATAATACCATTGGATCATGGCCCCAGGTTTCTGATGTTATTTTACTTTTCTGTTTCTTCAGAGAAACTCCAAAAACTGTCAAATGAGAAGTCAGTGTTTTAAAATATAACTTGAGTCCGCTGAAGTGTCATAAACACTTTGAGTTTATCTTCTATCACCTGTTCAAAAAGTGATTTTTCAGGTTTCCACTCAGTGTCCTTTTCAAGGTATGTATGTGATGACACAAGCCTATAATCCTAGTACCTTAGGAGCCTGAGGCAGGAGGAACAAGTTTGAGGTCAGCCTCAGCAACTTAGTGAGACTCTGTCTTAAAATTAAAAAAAAAAAAATTAAATGGGCTAGGTATGGAGTTCAGTATTAAAGGGGTCTTGGGCTCAATACCTTAACCAAAAAAAAAAAAAAAAAAAAAAAAAAAAGGGAAGGTCTATGTATATCCTATTTCTTTAACATTTCTAGTTAATTTTAATCTTAGGCCTTAGAGTCTATGGAACTAATGAGATGTTTTCAGCTATACTGTTAGCTCCTGTCCCCAGGATAATTAAAACATTCTTTTGACATTCTCGGAATGGTGTCACCCACACAATATCAATTATTTGGAGGCTGAGGAACAAGGGTTTTAACTTGGAGGCCAGTCTGGACAATTTAACAATAATCTGACACCAAATTTTAAAAAGAGAGTGTAGCTAACTGGTAGAGCACTCCTGGGTTAAATTCCCAGTACAAAAATATTATTTCAAGGTATAACTCTAAATACTATTCACCTACTTATTTCTTTCACTTAGCAGAATACCTTAAAACTGAGATTATTCAAGACCCCTGCTAATGAGAAATTTAGTTTCCAAGTCATTTAAAATTATGAAGAGTGGAGGGCAGTTTGGCACATGCCTATAATCCTGTGATGTGGAAGGTTGATGCAGGGAAATCACAAGTTCACAGACTAATGGGTAATTTGGAAGAACTAACTTATATAAGACAATGTCTTTAATTTTAAAAATAAATTAAAAAGGCTAAGGAGATACCTAGTGGTACAGCACCCATAAGTTCACTTTCCAGTAGAGCAAAATTAATTAATTAAATTAAATATAAAGAAGAACATATTTTATTGATGAAGAGAAAAAAGTATTAAGGGGCTTACAATTTAGTTAGTGATACCACACTAGAATATAAGAAGGAATGGAGGGGGAAAACTGGTAAGCTAAATGCTTCAAGGGTTCAAAATCAGAAGATGTTAATAAGGAATACAATAGGCAGACAGGATAAACTCCTGATACAAAGGTATTAACAAATTACAAAGTAGTAAAACTTGCAATTTTCAATAGTTTGAATAACACTGAAAATTGGGGAGCTATGAACTTGGTAGAGATATCTGAGTCCCCAATAAAGTTGGAAGAATTGATATTTCAGTGTACTCAGTCTAACCAGTAAAATTATTAACATGAAAATGTATAGACAGATACAGAAACAATGAGCAGGAGGAAAGAGACTCAACAGATTCTCTTCTGAATTATTCATATAGTGTTAAACTACAGTAAATTTCAGAGAATACCAAATATTATAAACAGGTTTTTAAGTACTGTAAACATAAAGAATACAAAATACTGGTAAAATGCCCAAGAGATTTTAAAAATGTGTTCCGAGTAACAACCTGAAAATAACTGAGGAATGTACACTAATCTTGTCCAAATCATTTCCTTGATCTATAAAACTCAACTGGCATAAAGTTACATGAACTGTTTTTGATTCTGAATTCTTGTTACTTTATGGTGGAAATAGCAACAAAATGAGAGCTAGTGAAAAACAACACACTATATTACTGATGCTTGAACCCCATCATAAAACTTTGAAAGCATCTGCATACATGAATTTTCCTGTGACCATAAACACAAATTACAGCACTTTAATATATGTGTAAAGAAAGTCAACAAAAATAATGACAAAGAAGGAAACCCTAAAATTACCTAGTTTATGTTTTCATTGAACAGAACTACTCACTGAAGGACATCCTGACAGAATTCATGGCTATAGCATCCTGGCTGATTTTAAAAACATCATAAAATAAAAGCTATGAAAAGTGATTATTTTAGTGCTGTTTATAAAACAAGAACAAAAACCTTATGGTAAAATAATCCAAAGGAACTGTGCAATACTTCCTAAGGCTAATAAAAAAGAACCATTAATCTTATCACTCCATTTATAAGAAAAAAATACCCCAAAATTTGATCCAGGACTATGACTCCCTTCGTATGGTTAAAAATGTGAGAGGGTACAGAGCAGGAAAATGACCATGATAAGCTAAATTGGAACAACAAAGGCAGGAGTGAACTCTAAGACCAAAGGATCTACCAACACTTCACTTCCAAGAAGTTGTTTCTGGATGGTAGAGGGTGCAAAAGCTGTAAACATGTACTTCAGTAAAAGCCTAGAACAGCAATTTTCTGCCATGATTAAACCAGGGATTAGGTACAAAGAAAAAACTATTCTAGTTTCTGTACCAATGTCAACTGATGGATAATGTTCAGCAGATGTCACCAGAGACACTGCAGGAGAGAAGAGTTCTGCTTCTTTCTAGGGCACTGCTTGGCAGGGGTCTACAGCACCAGGGTCCTCTTCTGAACCAGAGCCCACAGCTTCCTCTGCACCCTCCCTCCTGAGTCTAAAAGTCTGTAGAACAAGGTACTGCTGAAATACCTCCTATAAACATATGTCTTTGGTACCAGTGAGTGTAACGTTCTAACAAATTTCATCAACACACTTTCTCTGCTGTCCAGTGAGTCATAGACAAGCCCTCTCTGATGAGGCCTGCATCTCAAACCCTGTGTGAGCTGTTTGCATGGTTACTCAATCACAGCCCTACAAGCATAGGGTGCTCTGGCATCAATTATAATTTTTTTATAGTTCTCTTTACTTATTTCTAGGCAATAGCCTGTGATACTAATTCTTTACATTAAGCATTCTCTGTTCTCATTACCATGTGACTTCCCTTTCCTCACTGGACCCAGGGTAGCAGAATCCTGAACACCACAAGAAAGACAGTGGTTGGCAATAGAATCATCTGAAAATAAAATATGATCCTTGCTAAGCCAAAGCATCCATGCTCCACTGAATTTGACTTTAACTGATACATTACACAAATACTCCCTTTCTTTTGGAGAGAAAAAGGAAGTTTATCTTAGTTTCTTGGAAAAAATTTAAACAATTATCAACAGATATCCTCTATTAGAAATTTATCCATTCTGATCTCAAAGAAGTCACATGCCAACAGTGATTAAGGCTACTGAGCTAATTAAATTATTTTGACTTGCCTTTCTTCATATATTTGCTTTTTCCCCTTCTGCTATGGCAATTTCTCACAACTCAATTTCTACTGAATTAATGTTAAATACAGTTTTTTTTTTCTCTCTCTTTTTTTTTTTTTTTTTTTTTGTGCAGGGGATTGAATCCAGGGCCTTATACATTGGAGGCATGAACTCTACTAACTGAGCTATATCTGCAGCCACTACTCCTTTTTTAATAAGGCTACTAATATGTACCTTGTTAATAAAATGTATCAGTGATATGAGAATAGTTGAACTTCAAATAATCAAGCTAGCAGCTCTTTTCTTTCTGTGGTTCACATACCTCAGGGGCCACGAACATTCACCCTCAGACCATTGCTGATTTTGTCTCCATTTAACACTTTTAGCATATCATTAATTCCTTGTGTATGTATATTGCTACTGTTTGTAACCCATAAAGAGTGGGTGCATTCCAAATGTGTCCCCCCTTCCTCCCTAAAGTCTGGTACAGGGTTGATTGCAATATTAACATTTTACACATATTGTTTCCTTCATTATTAATACCCATTGTTGAATGGTAATTTAAATTATTTTATCTTCTAGAATTAGAGATATAGTTAGACTCTGGTGTAGAAGGCCCATGGATAATGTATTTCTAGAATTCTTCATCCATTTTTGGAGTAAGTCTGGTCCTATCCAGAGAGGTAACACTTGCTTTAATTCTTCATACTGGGTGACTTCAATTTTATTATTAAGCAGAAAATAGTCCAATTGTGGTATAGCAGTGTGGCACTCTGTTGAGAGTACAGTGTAATGAGAAGTTCTGTTATATCAGAAAGACCATGTTATTTAAATGCATAAGGCATTCAGCCAATGTTTAATAAACTTACCATGTTCAACATACAAACTGCTGTCATCATCCTTGGAGTTCACATCTCCTGCAGGCATGATATTAGCCATTAGCATTGCCATGTTTTCTTTGCCTTAAAACACCTAGTACCTTCCTGAAACCTTTTGTTTTTGTTGTTGTTGCTACTACTATTATTATTATTATTATTATTATTATTATTATTATTTTTGCTGTGCTGGGGATTGAACCCAGGGCCTTGTGCTTATAAGGCAAGCACTGTACAAACTAAGCTATATCCCCACATTGTTATTTTTTTAATATTTAATAATTTCCTACCACCTGTGCTGTGTAATAGGTTTTGATCATGGTTTGCCTGACATAAAGGCAGGAGGATCCCCTGAGGTGAAATTGTCAGAGCCTGTATCTTCTTGGTGTTGGGCTGCTGTTGGGAGAACAGGTGGAGCAGAACAGCTTGGAGCTTCACAAATTCTTCAGCCACATAAACTGTTCCTTGTATATCCTGATCTTAGAACACACAGGGCATTTGAAGTGAGGGGGTTAGGACTGGAAGGAGCCTGAACTGCTCCTACTGGCTTCTTATCCTAATCCATGGCCATGGTCATCTTTTTGCTTAAGCAGCCAAGATTGGCTTCTCACATATCCAGGTGACATTATGACATCACAGTGAGCAGGAAGAAACTAGACCCCATACTTCTCAATCCTCAGTCTGAGCAGGAGGCAGTGACTGGAGTTGACATCTCCATGTCTCACTGTGCAGGTCACATTCCTTGTGCCTCATGAGGTTGTCTGGACCTCTGCTGCTCAATTCCTGCATCACCTGAAACTTCACACTTACACCTGCTCAAATATTTTACCAGCTTTAACAAATGGAAATGTCATGAGGGGAAACATTCCAAAAACTCTTACAGAATTGATACATTTCCAGTCCCTTTCTTAAAATATGTAGACAGATTCCTATGAGCCATTAATCACCAGGATGTATGAACCTAACCCAAACAACAGCACTATTTCTTCAAAATTACTCCACTGTACTAATGATATCTAGTGACCATGTGCTCATAATTTCACCTAGTTTAATGGAATAGTGACCACAGCAATCCTTTGGGTCAAGAACTGATGACCAGAGAATCTCAAAGCTGAGTGTATAGAAACAGAAGATTTCAAGGGGCTCAGTAGGCAAAATATACGTCTTGTTTCTGAAGAGCTAATATTCTCTTTGTGGCAGAACAAGATCCTCACAGGGTTATTGCTTCTGAGCCTTTACAATGCCCAGCAGGAAAAGGAATCAATTTAACAGGGCTGAGTACCAAAGTATCTTGATTCCTGTTAGTTTCTCCTCATTTGAAAAATTTTAAATTTTATTTGTTCCAATTAGTTCTACCTGACAGTCTATTTTTAATGTAGCTGAATCTGCATACATGATGACATCATGGTCAAGTTCACTCAGGTTTGTTATTTTTCTGTAAGTCAGATGCTTGGTCCAATGGTGTATTATATAAGAACTTTATAACACATATTAAAGCTTTCCAAAAATCTTCACGTATTCCTGGCAGACACAAGAATGAAAGCAAAGGCACACACAAGAATCCCTCACAGCCTTCCCTTAGGGCCACTGTGGCCACATGAAAGTTGGGTGTCAGTCTGATCCCATGGAGTGTATATAATAATAGAGATCAAGAGTGGTCTGCCTTCTTTGTGAGTTGAATGGTTACAAGTGCCAGTGGTCACATGAACTGGGTGGGATGAAGTTTATACTATTGAAATCCAAGCAGGATTTCAGAACATTGGTTCATGAGCATAAATGGAATAGTAGAAGATGACTATATACAATCTGTGCATTTGTTCATGTTAATTATTGATAGTCAATGCTCCATAATGACATGAAATGGTAAATTCATTTGGAAAGTAATTATTTCAAGTTCTTTCTCATTTTTCAATGTCTGGGCATACCTCCTCCAAAAGGACATTGTCCCTTTACTTCCCACTGTGCTATTTGCAAGACATGATAATCTGAAAAAACTATTTACATGTCAGTCCAAAAAGCCAGAAGTCTCAGAAGGAGAGAGACCATAACACATTCCCAGTTTATTGTCTACATGTCAATGTCTGCAGAGAGGGCAGCAGATGCACATACAGGTGAAAATGGCAAATACTTGAGGTTGATGTCCATGCATGGTGAGAGGAGAAAGGCATCCTCTTAGGGAGGAAAAGCATGTGGGAACACAAAAGATGAGTGTCCTCTGTTTTTCCTACAGTCCACCTAGTCCATCCACCTACACTGAAAGAGGGATTTCCTCACTCAGTATCCTGAAAATCATGCCAATTTTCTGAACATGCTTTGCTAACACTCTACCACTCCAGGCTTCTCTCCATCCACCCAAGCTGACACCACACAGTGTCCATAACATCATCATGACACACTGACACACAGGCAACAAGCATTGTCCTGAATTAGACCTGGAGGTTTATTGTCCTCTCTCTGCTGCTGGGATTGAATAGGAGCAAGGGGAACCCTGAGCAGACGATATTCCCTCTCCCCTTGAAGAAAACACTCCCAGTGACCTCAGAGCTTGGCTGCCCCTGTGAAGTGCTCTCAGCAGGTCAAAGCAGCAGGAAGAGCAGCTGGAGCAGCCCAGCCTCACACTTATGCTTCCCTTGGAGGTTTGTGTCATGGGTTCATTCACTGTGGGATGGTAATTCCAACTTTGTTGGCAGTAATAATTGGCAACTTTTTCAGCATCTAGGCTTTTATGGTGAGGCTGAAGTCTGTGTCAAATCTACTGCCATTGAACCTCAATGGGATCATATTTTTCAAACTATTGGCACCCTAAATGAGGAGCTTAGGAGATTGTCCTGGTTTCTGCTGATACTACTGTAAAGAATAAATAATGTTCTGAGTGGCTCTGCAGGTTATGGTGACTCTGTCTCCTCGAGATGCTGACAGGGATAAAGGGTACTGGGTCATGTGGATTACACATCTCACAACTAATATCAGAAACAACAATTACATGAAGTTAATTCCCAGAACCTTGGGCACCATTTGCTGCCTCAGTTCCCATTGAACTATTGTCAAAATGGCCATACTATGAAAAGTGCCATACAAATTCAATGCAACTCCAATTAAAATCCCAATGATATACATCATAGAAAAATAGCAAGAAATAATGAAATTCATTTGGAAGAATAAGAGACCTAGAATAGATAAAGCGATCCTTAGCAGAATGAGTGAAGCAGGGGAGTCTCACAGTACCAGAACTTCAACTATACTACAGAGTAATGTTAACAAAAACAGCATGGTATTAGCACCAAAACATACAGGTAGATCAATGGTACAGAATAGAGGACACAGAGACAAACCCACATAAATACAGTGTCCTCACACTAGACAAAGGTGCTAAGAACATACAATGGAGAAATGATAATCTCTACAACAAATGGTGCTGGAAAAAAACAGAAATCCATATGCACAAAATGAAACTAAATCCCTATCTCTTACCCCACAAACTCATTTCAAAATGGATCAAGAATCTTGGAATCAGACCAGAGACCCTGCACCTTATAGAAGAAAAAGTAGGTCCAAATCCTCTTCATGTCAGTTTAGGACCAGACTTTCTTAATATGATTCTCAAAGCCCAAGAAATGAAAACAAATCAATAATTGGAATAGAGTCAAACTAAAAAGCTTTTGCTCAGCAAAGGAAACTATCAGCAATGCAAAGTTAGAGCCTACAGAGTGGGAGAAAGACTTTCTCACATGCATGTCAGATACAGCCTTAATCTCCAGAATCTATAAATAACACAAAAAAACTTTACACCAAGAATTCAAATAACCCATTCAATAAATGGGCTAAAGAAATGAGCAGACACTTCACAGAAGATTTACAAGCAATCAACTGATATATGAAAAAATGTTCAACATCTCTATTAATAACAGAAATGCAAAACAAAACAACCCTAAAATTCCATCTCACCCCAAATACAATGGCAATTATCAAGAATACAAGCAACAATAGGTGTTGTCAAGGATGTGGGGAAAAAGGTACACTCATATATTGCTGGTGGGGTTGCAAATTAGTGCAACCACTCTGGAAAGCACTGTGGAGATTCCTTAGAAAACTTGGAATGGAAACACCATTTGACCCAGCTCTCCCACTCCTTGGCCTATACCTAAAGAAATTAAAATCAGCATACTATAATGATGCAGCCACATCAATGTTCACAGCTGCCCTGTTCACAACAGCTAGATTGTGGAACCAAACTAGATGCCTTTCGATTGACAAATGTATAAAGAAACTGTGGTATATATAAACAATGGAATATTACTCAGCAATGAAGAAGAATAAAATTATGGAATTTGCAGGTAAATGAATGGAGTTGGAGAATATCATGCTAAGTGAGATAAGCCAATCCCAAAAAAACAAAGGGAAAATGATCTCTCTGATAAGCAGATGATGATACATAATGGGGGATTGGCAAGGAGACAAGAATGGAGGAAAGATGGAGTGTATAGAGGGAAAAGAGGGGTGGGGGAAGGAAAATAACAGAATGAGATAAACATCATTACCTTACATCCATGTATGATTACAGAAATGGTGCAACTCCACTTCATGTACAACCAGAGAAACAACAGCTGTACCCCATTTGTTTACAATGAATCAAAATAAATAAAGTATAAGAAAAAAACACACACAATACAACCAAAAAAAAAAGTAAATTCCCACACAACTATTCTTGAAGGCATATCACTGACCACTTTTGGCTGAGCATATCCCCAGAGTTTTTCCTCCTTATCTGGGATGGAGGGAGAGAAGCAGGATCCCCAAAAACTGAGTGGCAACCCTCATGTACATGCTCTGCCCTGTCAAACAGATACCTGTACAGGATGGAACTGCCCTACTAAGAAATTTTCAGGGCACAGGCCACACTCTGGCCACATGCAAATAAGCAGAGCAGGGTTACCTGGCACAGCTGTGGAGTTTGCTCATCTTTCATGCAGCAAAGGCAAGGCATCCCCCTGAGTCAGATAAGATCAGGGTAACACAGAGTTACCAGAGCTGAATGTGTTTGCCTGGAATACACAGGACAGAACCAGTGTACTCTCCTGTGAGAAGTGATATACTTCTCTCTTCCAGATCCAGGAAAGGCTTCTTTTCTTTGTGATGCTGGGGATTAAACCCAGGTCCTTGCGCATGTGAGGCAAGCACTCTACCAACTGAGTTATATCCCCAGCCTGGGAAAGGCTTCTTGTGTTTCCAAATGACAATTCTTAATTTTTGATCCCAGGAAAATGGAGGAATTAATGGAGAAATGAACATCTCATGCTTAAGATGTAAAAAGAATGAAGGTAGGTGGGAGGTAGAATCTGAACTCTTTGACCACTGCATGATTCTTTAGACATTGGCTTTGCTGTACCACAGGCCAGAGGATGATGGAATCATTGTAATCTGCCCTTCATGCCTCCATCTCTCCAGAGTACTCATCCAGGCACAGGATGGTTCCTCTCTTCTCTAGAAGAGCAGGCCTATGGCAAGTCAGGTTCTTTCTTAGGTGTCTTTTTGGAAGAAGTTAGAATAATTTAAGAAGAACGGTTTTGTTTCTCTCATGACTGCAGTAAAGTTTGAAACTCAGTCCACCCTGGACCCCTGTGCACTGAACAGTTATCTGCTCCTTGCTGAAGGCTCAGGACATGGGGTGGACAGCACTGCAATTGCAACCCATCTCCCCTCCCACTCCCTTCCCTCCACTGTGGATATCACCAGAGTCTGGTCATAATGTCTGAATGGGCTCACTGGGTGTTTTGAACCCTCTTGAATTCACAAGAACAATCCATCCTCACTGCTCACCTGGGGCATCCTCAGAGTATGGGCTTTTATTCTCCCCTCAGGCTGGTCCCCAACTGACTTGTATTCTGACTCCATGCCAGGAATCACTGAAGGAGGACTCTCCTTGTCAGGTTGTGGTTATTTCAGATGCAAAATAGATCAGATAATGTGCCTGAGTTTGCATTTGGGGAGACACAGAGCATGTGCAGAGCCCTAGCAGCCCTGTGGTCCTGAATGCAGGGCAGTGCTCACAAGCCTTAGTGGCCACCGCAGGACAGGATCACTGCTCCTTTCCCAGGGCTTCCATACCAGATTCCTGGGATTATTTATTGTCTAGTGTGTTTGCTCTGTACTGTCAGGTCTGTGGAACATCAACATAGAGGTTTTGTATTCTGGAGTCCCAAAGTCTTGACCATGGATTGTTTCTCCCCCATTCATGAAGCTCTTCCCCTTCCTTCATCACTAGAATGGATTCTGTAAGAAACTCAAATGATTCCTCTCCTAGGAAACTGCCCAACTGCTGAAGGACAAATGATTAACAATTCATTAGGAATTCAAAACATATACTTGTCTCAGGGCAGTTGACATCTAGACTCTGTGACCCTTATGAGTTGTCAAAGATGTGGTTTTGGCAAACAGAATGGGCCTAGTGTCCCTGAAGGGCACATGCAAAGGGTAGGGGCAGGCTAGGCCTCCTCATCTAGAGCTTCCAACCCTGATCCATGCTTCCTACTTCAAACCTTCCAAGAGCCCCTGTGAGACCCTCAGCTTCTCAGGGGTATCAGGCCCAGGACCAACATTCGCAGTTGGGAGGGTTCTGCCAAAGCCCATGGAGGAGAGGGTCCAGAGGCGTCACAGCTCCAGTCATCACTGGACCCCATGTCTCTTTCCAAAGCCTCTGCAGGGTGCTGAAGATGGGAGAGTCCTACACTGGACTCCTGAGCACCCCTGCTCAGACCTGCATCTTCCCTTTAGAAGTCTCAGGTCTCCAAGTTCATGTGTGAGTAGTGTTTTACCTGCCATTGAGAATATTTCTTAGATTTTTTAATCCAAAAGCAACTTTCTTAGATTATTTTCTAAATAGAAAACAGTCCATCTTGGAGTTGGACCAGGAGGATGGAAAATTTGTGACACCACAAGTGAGGCTGAATCAGGAGTTTGGTCCCTGGCTCAAGTCTGGAGTCAGCCATGGCAGCAGATATTCAGCACATCATGTCTGTGACTCATCCTGACCACTAACACAGGGACTGAAGACAAGGAAACACGGAAGAGAAAGTGAAGGTTTCTGAGGCTCTCCAGCACAGAAATCTTCTCCAGACAACAGATACTGTGGAGGTCAAGTTGATGAAGAGAACAGTTTGTTCCTCTGTACTGAGGTTCTCCCAGACCTCCAACTCTCAACCACCAAAACAGGAGCAGAGACCTATATATTATAGATATATTACACAATTTATCACAAAAATGAATTACTTTTATGTATGATTGTCTATGTTCTTGAAAGATCCAAGGTAATAAATATATGTTAGGGTGTTCTATAAAATTCCCAGCAAGAAGTTTTACTGCTGAAATCAGGACCTGTTAACTAGCAGGTTCTACAGTCACAACACTAGAAAGTTATGCCCCTTAAATTCCTAAGGCATACATTCCTGTGATCTTTGTCATATTATTAAAGATGAAGCACATCTTGAAGGACACTCCTGAAGTCTGTAGGAAATTATCCCCAAATAGGTTTTGGGTGATGCTGTGGTTGGAGGACTAGTGGAAGCCCTGATTATACACTTATTGTTCCTTGTCCTGCAACACACAGTAGTTCCTGGTGTGAAGATTACTACTCAGTCTCTCTAACCTCTCTAGGGCCTGGATACTGATGCTCCTCAGAGTTCCATGGGCAGAAAAGACAAACATTACCCACAACACAGGCATAATCCAGTAGGAATGCATCACAGCCCTCCAGGAGACAGTGATATAAAACTTCAACTTCCCACAGGTGGCTGGCAATATTTGGTTCTGTTGACAAGTAATCAGATATGCAGATTTGGCAATAGTTCCAGCAGCACCAGTACAGGTGGTGTTGGTGAGATGTGATTCCTGTCATTATTCCCATCCCTGCTTCCAACACTGATCAAGGACCTATCATGCAAATATAGAGAAATAAAAAGACCAGGCAATCTGCCCAAAGATGGAAAAGTCTTCTACCATGAATTTTCACTTAGCTCTTCTTATGGTTTAAATGAGATTCATCCCATAAAAGCAAATGTGTGAGACAATGAAAGAATTATCAGAGAAGAAATGATTGAGTTTGAGAGTCTTAAACTAGTCAGTGAATTAATTCCTGATGAGATGGTTTAAGGTGGTAGGGTGTGGTTCGAGGAGATTGGAATTGGGGCATAACTTTGGGTATATATTTTGTATCTGGAGAGTGAAGATTCTCTCTCTTCTTCCTCCTGATGCAAACTCCATCTTTACTGCCAAAATGTACCAACAAAATTCATTTTCAGGTTCTGGCCATATGTTTTGAAAAAAAAAATTCTTTTATATATTATTTGTAAACTTTTTTTAAAGACAATGTAGCACTGACATGGGATAGAAGATATCTCTGTAGAGGGTCCCAGGGGTTTAGAGTAGAGAAGGGGAACTTGCCTCAGGACCAGCAGGGATCTTTAAATATATGATGGAAAAAAAAATTCAGCCTAAGCCAAAGGCATAGACAGATGTTTATTGAGAAAGGAGAGGAACATTCAAGGGAGAATGAAGGCTGTCTTGAGAGTGAGCAACACTGCATTGGCTGGGGGACCAGTATTTACACCAGGACTGTATCAGGGGCCAGTCTGGATATGGAGCCAGGCTAGAGGTGCACATTTTAACCTGGTTTTCCGTGTGCTTGACTGGCATTTCCCTGATTTCAGAAGGGCATAGCCAGAGAATGTGCCTTGAGATTTTCAACTGTTTTGTGCATCTCAATGGTTTGTGCACACTTCCCTTCAGATTCAGTATTTTTCCGATTCAGTGTTTCCTACTGTCTACACAGTCTAAAATTCTAAACTTCATTAAAAATTAAGAAATTTTCATTTCAGTTCTGGATATCCAGTGGTATATTGAAAAGTTTCTATATTTCAAATCTCCTAGTTCATGCTTTTTTAAAAAATAAGCCCAACATTTGATATTTCAAGAACTCATTTTTTTAATCAGGCACAGGTAACTGACAAAGTTTTAGCATGAGAATTTTGTATATGATATTAATTTAGATAACCATATTCACTAGCAAACACTAACACTTTCCCTATTTGGCCCTGGCCAGCTCCCCCTGAGGAAATCCACTGTGGCAAGCTCTCTCCACTGTCTGGGCAATAGGAATGAGTGGTAAATAGGGGAACAAGGCAGTGGAAATACTCTGCAATTATGTAAGAAAAATAAAACTCTAAATGTTCCATTGAATGAATAGCTGATATTTAGGGCAACAGCAACAACCACTGGAACTGCAGTTAATCAAGTCAGTAAAAAAAAAAAGAAAAAGTGAATAAGCCGTCTGTGTTCACAAAGTTGAAGTATAGTGGGATAAATAAAGAGAAAAGTTGAAATGGATAGATAGGAAACAGGACTGAAAGCCAAAACTAAGAATTAAACATTTTTCTTACAAAATAACCTAGTCATTAAAAGATAAAAATAAAGAGAATATAATTTAAAATGCTACTTCTGTGTCTACGAAATATATGTGAACACAAATGTATTGTGGTCAGATTTCTAGGCAAAAACTTATATGAAGTGAAAAATCAAATGATTTTTACATGTTGAAGTAGTAAGAACAAACAAAAATCCAAAAGATATGAGGAAGTGTTTTCAAAGAAATAAAAATCAAAATTTCTTCAACTTTGCAGTCTGCAAACCTAACTCTCAGAACAAAATGCAGGAATATCTAAATGATGATGAAAAGTGATTTTGTTCATCCATGTGAAGTAAGGAAATAACCAAGTCACAAAAGCATGCAGTCCAGAAGCCACAGTGCAATGCAAAGTTCTTGAACATACTTAAAAGAGAGAATGTATTCCAGTCCATTGATCCCAGTAGATTGACAGTTGAAATAGAACAGAGTACTTAACAAGAGCTGTGGTGTGTGGTGTTACAGGCTGCTGGAAGAGAGAGCCTCTTCCAGCTTTTGTTAGCACAGGGTTGAGCTGGGGATGAAGCATGGAGGGGATGATGCTCCGCTCTTCCACCTACCTCCCCCACACCTCAAGTCCCTTCCTTTAAAACACACCAGTGACCATAACTGTCAAAGACACACACACACACATACACACACACACACACACACACACACACAATCAGACCAATAAAAATTAATAAGTTCTTCCTAGAGTACAAATCATCAAATTTAGTATCGAAAGTCAATAAAATTCATTTAAAAATTCATTCATCACAAAGGAATAAGTCCTCAAATATAATTCATGCAATGCAACTCAATTCAATTATAATTTTCTTGCAAAAATGTAAAGTAATATTGGGTTAAGAAATAGTAAAAAGAAGCATATTTTGCCATTATAATAATTTTAAAAATGGTGCAAGTTAACTGATATTTTTCTTGACTAGAAATATAAAATGGATTTACATAGGCTAAACAAAAATTTAAATGTGCATATATAATTACTTTCATGGTTAGATTTAAAGGAATATGTGAAACAATGAACATACAAGCTATATAATTTCTGAGATGACAACATGATATCTATTTTGCACTCCTGAGAAAAAATCCAGGTGATGGTGCTGACAAATCAGGGTCCTACCCCTGGGAGGTCACCTGTGACCTGAGGGCCTTCCTCCCCTCTCTGGAATCAGGATCCTCCTGCATGGGACTGAGCATTGTCCTCAGGACAGCTCTGGCCATCAGGCTCTCACAGACAGCTATGCAGGCAGCCTGTGCTCCTGGAGCTGAAGATGCCTTCAGAGAGCAGATGCAGGGGAAGACACAGCAAAATTCCTTGAACCCAGATCTAAGGGTGCACAGGCGCCTCACAGCAGGATGCTCAGGACACAGCCTAGACTGTCCCTGTGTACCTGGTGAGATTCTCTCTCCATATCACCACGTGTGGCTGCAGAATCTCATACCCTCCTGTCTGCAGGTGATGTGCCCCCTCCATCAGTGAGGGAGAACTCAGTCTCCCTAGCCTATCCACACTTCTCTGAAGGCAGAAACAGATGTGAGAAGGATTGTTTGTTCTTCCTATTTTTATGCACCACTCACTTCCCCCCTTCTTGTTCAGCACTCTCAGTGACCCTCTCATAGTAAAATGCATTCAGCCCTTTTATATGAGACACATAGCTCTCAATATAGTGAGAACAGAAAGAGGAACATGAAGTATCTGCCTTTCAAAGACTTCCAACTTTATGTTAGGAGTTAGGACTGTCAACAAGAACTTGATTAATAAAAGGAGTGGATATAAGTGCCCTGGTCATTCTACATTAGACATTTTGTTTCAGACATCTAGAATCCCTGGATTCTACAGGCAGGCACACTGCATAAAGACAAGGCATTCTTTCTGAAATGCTCTCTTACTTTTCTGGAAAGTTCTCATTTTTCATTAGTCTAATCCCTGTATATTTTTCCCTAATCTATGTCTTGAGCCATTTCTTCCTGACTGGATGTCGCTGGCTTTTTGTGGTACCAAATCCATGGATATTTGTCACCGCTTGCAGCAACAATTTGCATGAGTCTTATGGGTGGTGGACTGAAAACTGAGCCACTTCTATCTCTGGGCTGCTTCCTTGCTTGCTTGTTTATAGAGGATAGAGGAAATGAGGCTTACTTGCTTTGAGAGGTGAGAGAGAGAGACTTTGCTTAAGAGAGAGACTTTGAGAGAAGGACAGGCTTTGCTTAGAGCTTAGAGGAAGAGAGACTTGCTACGCCTTACTTAAGGTCTTCTGTTTCTTACCAGTGCATCCTGCATCCTGTGAACTAAGGATGCGTCTTCCTAAGGTGCTTTAGTGATGCGTCTTAGTTCTCCTCTCTGCGATCTGCCTTCCACCTCTTTCTGCTAGCTGCTGTTCTGCTATCTTTTCTGCTGATGGCTTCTCTGTGCTTCTTTCTGCTAGCTGCTGCTCCACTGTCTTTTCTTTCTTCTTGCTGCTTCTTTCTGCTAGCTGCTGCTGCTGCTTTTCCCTACTAGCTGCTGTGTGTTGCGCTGCCTCGCTCCACCTATGCTTATATCACCTCCAGGAGGCGGAGAACAGGGCCATGCCTATTACGCAAAGATTAGCAAGATGCTAGATGTCCGAGCAGGCACAATTAGGAGTGCTTGAGAACACATGCGCATACATTGTGTGCATGGATGATAAATCACCTGAGCGTGCTTATGTCAATTAACCTCCTTGCTGCCGATGTGATCAGGCCCCGTTCTGGCACTGTCAACATGGCACAGCCCCCAACAATTTCCCCTTTTTATATAAAATGAAAGAAAGCTGGTAGGGATCGTGTCTGTATTAGGTTGTCCACAGCAGAGCAACATCCTTACCTGTCATTGGACAGTGAGGCTCTGGCCCTCATTTCCTGTCTTAGGTTGGTATGAGCTCCCCATGAATCTTACCCATCTTTGACTACCGATCCAGCACACCAAGCCATATACTGGGAGATTGTTCTTCTTCAAGGGTGTCCGTGGCCTATTTTATGATGACATAAGCCTGTTGACTGGCTTTGAGGTGTTTGTAGATGTAAGATAGAATTAACACAAGCACACCCAAAACTATTAGTGTAAAACCTAAAAATCCCCAAAATCTGGTGCCAAACTGTGCTGAAAAAACAATTGTTTCACCCTCTCCACATTTTTAATATTAACTCCACTAACTTTCTAGTCAATGCACTTCCCTTTATTTATAAACCCTTCTTAAAGATGAGGTATCAACATGAGGAATTAGAAGTGAGTTACACAGGATGAAAATAAGCAGCTTGCTTTACTGAGAAAAAGATGAAAATCATCTGTGTGGCTAAATCAACTTATGAGGGGCTATGTGTCCAACCAATTCCAATTTAGGAACTGCCAGAGTGATGCAATCACTATCAGCAAAAAGATCTGTTACTCCTCAAACACTACAAAGGCTATAACTCTGCTCCCACTTTGTGAGCCCTGAGTTGAAGAGCCCTGTGCCCTGTTTCTTAAATGATTTGGCAACATCTTGCCCTAAACATCAGTAACTAATTTGCACTCATTAACCCAATGTTTTCCCTTTCTGCACTTTAGGCAGAGACCTTGGATACAAGGTGTAACAGATTTTACTATAGTTATCTCTTGGCTTTTCTTTTGTTAGGGCATTGTCTCTTTGCTGCTGTATATATGTGCACACACTCCAGAATCATATTAATTTTGTGTATCTATTGAAGCATATTAGCCTTCTATTAGCATATCAACATTTCTACCTTGCTACTGCGTTTCTGCAAGCAGTTTCAACAGCTATTTCTTGCCACTGAGCTCTCCAACTAGACATTGTACTCCAGATAACACTGCTTTGCATAGCTTTTTCCAGTCATCACTGTCTAAGTTCTTTATACTAGATTCAGCTCTCTCCTACCTTTTTCCCTTGTTCTTATGTTTTCACTACCACTTAGTTATTCCTTTTTGGGGTTCTTTGTATTAGGTTTAGCTCTCTTCTACATTTTTCCCTTGTTCTTAAACTTTCTGAGTAATTGTTTTCTAAGTCATTACCACCCAATTATTCCTCACTTTGTTTTCTTTAACAGTTCTTTTCTGTTGCTATTAGATCCTGTTTATGAAGATCCCCTTGTGGCACATTGAGCAACTTTTCCTCTATAATACCTGGGCTTAATTCTGCTAGGGTTTGAACATATGATCATACAGTGGTTTCCTTATTTTCTAATTTTTCCCCAGTGTTTCCTTCCTCCCCAGAACTTTCCTGTTTTTGGTTATCCCAGCTAACTTCCTTTTTAATCTCTCCCAGCACTTCTCCTCTTTGTAATATATTTATCACGCCTACTTTTGAATTATCCCTTCAGACTGACTTCATGATACTTCTGAATCCATCCTTCACTGCACAAAGGCCACACTAACAGTAGTAAAAACACACAAACAATACAAAATACACACATGCTGGAGCTCCTCTATCATCCTCTTTACAATGTGACCAAAGACATGAACTCTTGACAAACAATAAACACACAAAATCTTATTATTTTAATACCTGGCCAGTCCGCCGGGGGTTACTCTACCCAGCTCTCTGTCTGCCAGGGGTTACTTTACCCAGCTCCCTGTACTTGGGCCCTCTCCGCCGGGGGTTACTTCACCCAGCTCCCTGTCTGTTGGGGGTTACTTTACCCAGCTTCCTGTATACTATTTTAACCTTTCTTGACTTTTTTTACTTGACTTGTTTTAGTTTTAAACACAAACAACACAAATACATGCATTTTTGCACTTCACTGTCATGTCCTTTGTGACCTTTAGTTTTTGACCAACACTATTTCTTTTTACTATCCCTCGCCCTTAAACTGCTCTGGTCAGAGACTCCTGCGAGTTTCCTACTTTCCCTGCTGTATCTATTCCTGGAGATGGATCTTGAATTTTCCCTTACCCTATTCCTATGAGGTTCCTCAGTTTCCCCACCATGCAGATTTCCCTTTTTTCCTGTAAGGTTTTTGCTAATTTTCCTTCCCCGTACGCTCTCCATTCCCCGTATGGGCCAACATTTTTCGCTTGCTCTTTGCGGTACCAAATCCGTGGATATTTGTCACTGCCTGCAGCAACAATTTGCACGGGTCTTATGGGTGGTGGGCTGGAAACTGAACTACTTCTATCTTTCTCTTTAGTGCACTGCTTTCTTACTTGTTTGTTTATAGAGGATAGAGGAAATGAGGCTTACTTGCTTTGAGAGGAGAGAGAGAGAGAGAGAGAGAGAGAGAGAGAGACTTTGCTTTCAGAGATATCTATGTCTTCTTAGTTTTCTGCTGCTTCTTACTGGTGTATCCTGCATCCTGTGAACTAAGGGTGTGTCTACCTAAGGTGCTTTAGTGATGCCTCTCAGTTCTCCTCTCTGCGATCTGCCTTCCACCTCTTTCTGCTAGCTGCTGTTCTGCTATCTTTTCTGCTAATGGCTTCTCTGCACTTCTTTCTGCTAGCTGCTGCTCCACTGTCTTTTCTTTTTTCTTGCTGCTTCTTTCTACTAGCTGCTGCTGCTGCTTTTCCCTACTAGCTGCTGTGTGTTGCGCTGCCTCGCTCCACCTATGCTTATATCACCTCCAGGAGGTGGAGAGCAGGGCCACGCCTCTTACACAAAGATTAGCAAGACACTAGATGTCCGAGCAGGCACAATTAGGAGTGCTTGAGAACACAGGTGTATACATTGTGTGTGTGGACAATAAATTACCTGAGTGTGCTTATGTCAATTAACCTCCTCGCTGCCGATGTGATTAGGTGCTGTTCTGGCACCGTCAACATGGCACAGCCCCCAACAATTGGACTCATTTTCTCCCTCTCCTTCTCAGCTGGTTTACTATTCTCCATAACTTTTGGAGTGAGCTGGCATCTACCAGGAAGAAATGGCATGGACCCTGGTATGTGAAGTGTAGACAGATTAACAGGATATATCAGTGAGTTCCTCTGAGCTCTGACAGATTGATTTTCATACAATGTGGTGTATTCTATTATCATAGTTTATTCACTAGGATATCTTTTCTTATTACAAAGGTTTAGGTGCATCTGCTTTGGAAAGCAGTCTAGCAATTCCTTAAACAGCGAAACATAGATTTACCCTACTCTTTATCAGTCCCACCCATAAGCTTATTCTCCCTGAAGTGGAAATATTGGTCCATTTAAAAGTTTGCACTCTGCATGCTGGCAGTGTTGTCTATAGATTAAAATTCTTTTGGTAGAGCATTAGCCAAGCATGTGGGAGGACCTAAGTCCAAATAGCCATATCACAGGAAAACAAAAACAAAAACAAGTACATCGGTGTTAATAGCACTGTTACTTAAAAACCCAAAATTATCAATACCCCAAATACCCATCAAGTGCTGAATGGAAAAGCAAAATGTGTTTATTCATACAGTGGAATATTATTTGACCATGAATACAAATGGAGAACTCAAGAGTGCTACACATATTAAAGAAGTCCAGTTACTGAAGAGTACATGGAGTAGAAATTTATTTTTATGAAACTACATGATAACACAATTATAGAAATGGGAAGTAGATTCATGTTTGTGTAGGTCTGGTGCATAGATGGGGATGTGGAGAGTGACTGTAATTGGTACAGGGCTCCTTATGGCATGAACATGCTGTTCTGCAGCTGATTCTTCTGATGATTACACAATTATATAAAGATGTTAAAAGCCACTGAACTGTCCAACTGAAACTATGAATTGATTTCTGTGTGAATTATATAACTGTGAAATGTTAACTACAACTCTCAAATTTCAAGAGCAAAGAGGCTTTGGGCAAAGACTAACAAGACTGTACCCAAAGCAGGTATTTGTGTCCTACATCAGGGACCTCTTGCTCTCAGAAGTCCTTTGTATGTTTCCAGTTGGTCCATCTTTACAACTATTAAAGAACAACCCTGTCCTGAATTGGAATTTCCAATTTCCCTGTAATGCTCCTCAACAGTTGAGAGACCTTGACACACAAACATCATCTATCTGTTCTTTATCCCCCTCATTTCTCCTAAATGGTGTAGGAAGAATGAGTGCATGCATGCTTCTAACCCACATTATACTGAGTAAAATTGCCATGACTTCCATGCATCCTAAGGTAACAAAAACCAACTGAGCTATCTCCCCAGCCCCTGCCGAGGCTTCTGATGGTATCAGGCAGAGTAATATTCCATTGTGTGTGTATATATATATATATATGTATACATATATATATATGCCACAGTTTCTTTATCCATTCATCAACTGAAGGGCATCTAGGTTGATTCCACAATCTGGCTATGGTGAATTGAGCAGCTATGAACATTGATGTGGCTGTATCTCTGTAGTATGCTGATTTTAAGTCCTTTGGGTATAGGCCAGGGAGTGGGAAAGCTGGGTCAAATGGTGGGTTCATTCCAAGTTTTCTATGGAATCTCCACACCACTTTCCAGAGTGCCTGAACTAATTTGCTGCCCTCCAGCAATGTATAAATATACCTCTTCCCCACATCCTCGCCAACACCTATTGTTGCTTGTATTGTTGATAATCACCATTCTAATTGGGGTGAGATGGAATCTTAGGGTAGTTTTGATTTGCATTTCTCTTATTACTAAAGATGGTAAACATTTTCTAATATGTTTGTTAATTACTTGTAGATCTTCTTCTGTGAAGTTTCTGTTCATATTCTTAGCCCATTTGTTGATTGGGTTATTTGTATTCTTGGTGCAGAGTTTTTTGAGTTCTTTATATATTCTGGAGATTAGTGCTCTATCTGAAGTACAAGTGGCAAAGATTTTCTCCCACTCTTTAGGCTCTCTCTTCACATTGATGATAGTTTCCTTTGCTGAGAGAAAGCTATTTAGTTTGAATCTATCCCAGTTATTGATTCTTGCTTTTATTTTTGTGCTATGGGAGTCCTGTTAAGGAAGACTGATCTTAAGCCAACAAGTTGAAGATTTGGACCTACTTTTTATTCTATAAGATGCAGGATATCGGGTCTGATTTCAACATCCTTGATCCATTGTGAGTTGATTTTAAGCAGGGTGAGAGATAGGGGTTTAATTTCATTCTGTTGCATATAGATTTCCAGTTTTCTCAGCACCTTTTGTTGAAGAGGCTCTCTTTTCCCCATTGCATATTTTTGACACCTTTGTCTAGTATGAGAAAATTGTATTATTTGGGTTTGCGTCTGTGTCCTCTATTCTATATCATTGATCATCCTGTGTATTTTGGTGCCAATACCATGCCATCTTTGTTACCATTGCTTTGTAGTATAGTTGAAAGTCTGGTATTGTGATACCCCCTATTTCACTCTTCTTGCTAAGTATTGCTTTAGCTATTCTGGATTTCTTATTCTACCAGATGAATTTCATGATTGCTTGCTCTATTTCTTTAGGGTACATCATTGGGACTTTAATTTAGCTATTCTGGATTTCTTATTCTACCAGATGAATTTCATGATTGCTTGCTCTATTTCTTTAGGGTACATCATTGGGACTTTAATTGGAATTGCATTGAATCTGAATAGCAGTTTTTGTAGTATGACCATTTTTTTTTCTTTTTTTTTATTGTAAACAAATGGGATACATGTTGTTTCTCTGTTTGTACATGGCGTAAAGGCATACTATTTGTGTAATCATAAATTTACATAGAACAATGTTGTTTGATTCATTCTGTTATTTTTTCCCTTCCCTCCACCTCTCCCACCCCTCTTTTCCCTCTATACAGTACTTCCTTCCTCCATACTTGCCCCCCTCCCTAACCCTAACACTAACTCTTCCCTCCCCCCCATTATGTGTCATCCTCCACTTATTAGTGATATCATTCATCCTTTGGCTTTTTGAGATTGGCTTATCTCACTTAGCATGATATTCTCCAATTTCATCCATTTGCCTGCAAATGCCATAATTTTATCATTCTTTATGGCTGAGTAATATTCTATTGTATATATATACCACAGTTTCTTTATCCACTCATCAATTGAAGGGCATCTAGGTTGGTTCCACAGTCTGGCTATTGTGAATTGAGCAGCTATGAACATTGATGTGGCTGTATCTTTGTAGTATGCTGATTTTAAGTCCTTTGGGTATAGGCCAAGGAGTGGGATAGCTGGGTCAAATGGAGGGTCCATTCCAAGTTTTCTAAGAAATCTCCACACTGCTTTCCAGAGTGGCTGCACTAATTTTCAGCCCCACCAGCACTGTATGAGTGTACCTTTCTCCCCACATCCTCGCCAAAACCTGTTGTTGCTCGTATTCTTGATAATTGCCATTCTAATTGGGGTGAGATGGAATCTTAGGGTGGTTTTGATTTGCATTTCTCTTATTACTAGAGATGTTGAACATTTTTTCATATGTTTGTTGATTGCTTGTAGATCTTCTTCTGTGAAGTGTCTATTCATTTCCTTAGACCATTTGTCGACTGGATTATTTGAATTCTTGGAGTAGAGGTTCTTGAGTTCTTTATAGATTCTGGAGATTAGTGCTCTATCTGAAGTATGAGTGGCAAAGATATTCTCCCACTCTGTAGGCTCTTTCTTCACATTGCTGATAGTTTCCTTTGCTGAGAGAAAGCTTTTTAGTTTGAATCTATCCCAGTTATTGATTCTTGCTTTTATTTCTTGTGCTATGGGAGTCCTGTTGAGGAAGTCTGGTCCTAGGCTGACATGTTGAAGATCTGGACCTACTTTTTCTTCTATAATCTGCAGGGTCTCTGGTCTGATTCTGAGGTCATTAATTCATTTTGAGTTTAGTTTCGTGCATGGTGAGAGATATGGGTTTAGTTTCATTCTGTTGCATATGGATTTCCATTTCTGCTAGCACCATTTGTTGAAGAGGCTATCTTGTCTCCATTGCATATTTTTGGCACCTTTGTCTAGTATGAGAATATTGTATTTATTTGGGTTTGTGTCCATGTCCTCTATTCTGAACCATTGATCTACTGGTCTATTTTGGTGCCAATACCATGCTGTTTTTGTTACTATTGCTTTGTAGTAGAGTTGAAGTTCTGGTATTGCGATACCCCCTGTTTCATTCTTCCTGCTAAGGATTGCTTTAGCTATTCTGGGTTTCTTATTCTTCCAGATGAATTTCATGATTGTTTACTCTATTTTTGTGAGGTATGCCATTGGGGTTTTAATTGGAATAGCATTAAATCTGTATAGCACTTTTGGTAGTATGCCCATTTTGACAATATTAATTCTGCCTATCCAAGAACATGGGAGACCTTTCCATCTTTTAAGGTCTTCCTCAATTTCTTTCTTCAATGTTTTGTAGTTTTCATTGTAGAGATATTTTACCTCTTTAGATAGATTGATTCCCAAGTATTTTATTATTTTTGAGGCTATTGCAAATGGAGTTGTTTTCCTCATATCCCTTTCAGCTGTTTCATCGCTTGCATATAAAAATGCTTTAGATTTATGGGTGTTATTTATATAGCCTGCTATTTTGCTGAATTCATTGATGACGTCTAGAGGCTTTTGGGAGGAGTTTTTGAATCCTTTAAATATAGAATCATGTCATCAGCAAATAGTGTCAGCTTAAGTTCCTCTTTTTCTGTTCATAACCCTTTAATTTTTTTAGTCTGTCTAATTGCTGTAGCTCCAGGTTCGAGGAAAATGTTGAATAGAAGTGGTGAAAGAGGGCATCAATGACTTGTTCCCATTTTTAAAGGGAATGGTTTCAGTTTTTCTGCATTTACAATGATGTTGGGTCAGGGGATTTAGCTCAGTTGGTAGAGGGCTTGCCTTGCAAACAGAAGGCCCTGGGTACAATCCCCAGTACCCCCCAAAAAAATAAAGAATGATGTTGGCCATGGGATTGGCAATAAATAGCCTTTACAATATTCAGGTATGTTCATACTATCCCTATTTTTTCTAGAGTTTTGAGCATGAAGGGGTGTTGTATTTTGTCAAACATGTTTTCTGCATCAATTGAAATAACCATATGATTCTTATCCTTAAGTCTATTGACATGATGGATTATATTTATTGATTTAAGGATATTAATACATCCTTGCACTCCAGGGATGAACCACACTTGATCATGGTGCATAATTTTCCTAATATGTTTTTGAATACAGTTTGCATTATTATGTAAATGATTATTGCATCTATATTCTTCAAGGATATTGGTCTAAAGTTTTCTTTCCTTGATGTGTCTTTTCCTGGTGTGGGTATGAGGGTGATATTAGATTCATAGAATGAGTTTGGTAGGGTACCCACATTTTCTATTTCCTAGAATACTTGAGAAGTATTGGAATGAGTTCTTGAATGTCTTGTAGAACAAGGCTAAGAATCTGACAGATCCTGGGCTTTTCTTGGATTGTAGGTTTTTAATGGTTTCTTCTATTTCATTGTTTGATATTGATCTGTTTAAATTGTGTATGTCCTCCTGGTTCAGTTTGCTAGGAGCATATGTCTCTTGAAATTTGTCAATGTCTTTGGTAGTTTCTATTTTGTTGGAATACAGATTTTCAAAATAGCTTCTGATTATGTTCTGTATCTCAGTGGTGTCTGTTGTGATATTTCTTTTGTCATCATGAATTTTAGTAATTTGAGTTTTCTCTCTCCATCTCTGTGTTTGTGAGGCTAAGGGTTTGTTTATTTTGTTTACTTTTTCAAAGAACCAACTTTTTGTTTTATCAATTTTTGAATAGTTTCTTTTGTTTCTATTTCATTTATTTCAGCTCTGATTTTAAATATTTCCTGTCTTCTACTATATTTGCTGTTATTCTGTTCTTCTTTTTCTAGGGCTTTGAGCCGTAATTTTAGATCATTTAGTTGTTGACTTTTCATTCTTTCATGTGCTCCATGCAATGAGTTTTCCACTTAGTACCATTTTCATAGTGACCCAGAAATTTTGATATGTTGTATCATTGTTCTCATTGTACTCTAAGAATTTTTATCTCCTCTTTGATGTTTTCTGTTATCCATGTTTTATTCAATAGCATATCATTTAGTCTCCAGTGTTTGGAGTAATTTCTGTTTTTTATTTTGTCATTGATTTCAACTCTCAGTCCATTATGATCTGACAGAACACAAGACAGTATCTCTATTTTTTTGCATTTCCTAAGGGCTGCTTTGTGGCATAACATATGGTCTATTTTTGTGAATGTTCCATGTGCTGCTGAGTAGAAAGTGAATCTGCTCATTGATGGATACAATATTCTATATATGTCTATAAAGTCTAGGTTGTTGATTGTGTTAATATGTTCTATGGTTTTTTTTGTTTAGTTTTTGTTTGGAAGATCTATCTATTAGTGACAGCGGTGCATTGAAGTCACCCTGAATTATTGTGTTATGGTCTGTTTGATTCCTGAAAATGAGAAGGATGTTTTTGATGTACATGGATGCACAATTGTTTGCAGCATAAATATTTACTATCTTTATGTCTTCCTGATTTATGTTTTCCTTAAGCAGTATGAAATGTCCTTCTTTACCCCTTCTGACTAACTTTGGCTTGAAGTCCACTTTATCTATATAAGGATGGAATCCCCACTTTTTTACTGAGTACATGTGAATGGTAGTTTTTTTCCCATCTTTTCACCTTTAGTCTGTGGATGTTTCTTTCTTTGAGATGAGTCTCTTGCAGGCAGCATATTGTTGGGTCTTTCTTTTTAATACACTTTGCCAGTCTATGTATTTTGATTGATGAGTTTAGGATATTAAAGTTCAGGGTTATTTTGATTTGTATTCCCAGATATGATTTGTATTCCCAGTTATTTTGGCTCACTTTTTGTTTTTAATTTGGCTTGGTTTCTTCTTTGAGTGTTTTTTCTCTAAGGTAGTTCCTCCCTTTGCTGACCCCCATTGTTGTTATTCATTTCCCCCTCATGGAATATTTTGTTGTGAACATTCTGTAGTGCAGGCTTTCTATTTGTAAATTCTTTTAACTTTTGATTATCATAGAAGGATTATATTTCATCTTCAAATATGAAGGCTAGCTTTGCTGGGTATAGGATTCTTGGTTGGCAGCCATGTTGTTTCAGAGCTTGAAATATGTTGACCGAGGTCCTTCTAGCTTTTAGAGTCAGGGTTGAGAAGTCTGCTGCTATCCGTATTGGTTTCCCCTATATGTAATCTGATGCTTTTCTCTCGCGGTCTTCCCAATCCTATGTTTATTTTGAATGTTAGGCATTTTTATTATAATGTGCCTTGGTGTGGGTTTGTTGTGATTTTGTTAATTTGGTGTTCTGTAAGACTCTTATATTTGATTTTCCATTTCATTCTTCAGGTTTTGGAAATTTTCTGATATTATTTCATTGACTAGGTTGTTTATTCCTTTGGTTTGTATCTCTGTGCCTTCCTCAATCCCAATAATTATTAAATTTGGTCTTTTCATGATGTTCCATAGTCCTTAGAGACTCTGTTCATGATTTCTTACCATCTTCTCTATTGGGGCAATTTTATTTTCAAGATTAAGTATTTCATCTTCATTGTCTGAGTTTCTGTCTTCCAAGTGGTCTAGTCTTTTGGTGATGATTTCCAATGAGTTTTCTATTTGGTTTATTGTTTCCTTCATTTCAAGAATTTTCATTTGGTGTTTTTTGAGAATATCTATCTCTTTGTTGAAATGTTTTGCTTTCTGCAGTTTGTCTTTCAAGTGCTTATTGGTATTACCATTCATTGCCTGCATTTGCTATCTTATCTCATCCTTAGCCTTCAAATCATCTTAATCAGGAATAATCTGAAATCCTTTTCTGACATTTCTTCTAACATACTGTCATTGAATTCTGTTAATATAGAATCTAGATTTGTTTGGATCAGTTTCTTCTCTTGTTTTTTCATGTTGTTCATGAATCTTCTCCTCTAGCAGTGCAGATCTGGGGTATTGCAGATTTCCCCCTATAGGCTTATAGTGGCTTTATAGATTTCCAAAACCTTTTCTTTCAGGGGAGATCAATATTAGCAATGCCCAATTCAGACACTATCCAATGTAGAGCAAATATCCCTTATGAGGACAATAACAATATTGTCATAGTAAACAGAATGAGTTCAAATATTATCTTCAGTATACAAACAGATTTGCAATAAGGTCTGTAGTTTATTTATTTATTTATTTAATTTATTTATTTGTTTATATGCAGTGCTGAAGATCGAACCCAGGGCTTCACACATGCCAGTCAAGCTCTCTGATGCTGAGTCAAGACCCAGTCCCAAGTTCTGCAGTTTCTAATGGAGGACAAAGAGGATGCAGAGGGATGTAGAATGTAGCTCTTAATGGGATAAGAAAAGAATATATAGAGATTTTAGATAATAGAACGGGTGAGAGTGTAATCAAAAGAAATTGGATGTAAGCATGCAAAAAAGGGAGAAAGAGACTCTGAGGGAATAGGTAAACAAACAGAAAAGAGAGCAAGAAAAGGAAAGAAATAAAAACTCAAAATTTTTCAATAAGGAGAAAAAGAAAATATACAGTGTAACAGTTTTATAGTAATGAAACCTCCCAGTCTTCAGTAGCCTGATGCATGAGAAGTCCCTGACAATGAGCTTCATGTCTGCAGCAGGTTTCTCAGGTTGGGATTTGCCCCACCTAAAGATTAGAGCTACAGCTTCCAGGATTATCAAGATGGCTGCTCTGGCTTCCAAATGTGTTGGCCAATGGGGAGCTGCAGCTCAGGGTGTGGATGTGGTCAGCTGGAGGTCCTGGAGGTGGGATGCAGCTGCTCAGGCAGGGGTCCCAGAGGTCGAGTGTGTTTGGTGTAGTTTCGGGATCCTGGAGGCTGAGTGCAATCAGTAGGTCTGAGGTCCTGGTGATAGGGAGCAGTCTGTTGGTCTGGGATTCCTGGTGACAGGGAGAAGTCAGTCAATGTGAGGCTCCAGAGGCAGGGAGTGATCGGTCGGGCTGGGGGATTCTGGAGACTGGGCTCAATCAGTCTGGCCAGGGGTCCTATGGGGCCTGGCTGTTGTCTCAAAATGGCAGCATTCACGTGTAATCAAACCTACAGGTACTGCAACAGTGAACTTCCAGGCAACAGCAGGCAGCTGCTGCTCCACTGGTGGTCAGCGATAAGTTTGCTTACTGTTCTTGGATGATTGGGAGGTGAACCTTGTGCATCAGGTAATGGATATATGCAAGGCTGGTGATGGACAGGTGAGAGGCAGGCAAATGGTGGATGATAAGTGCCTGACAGTGAGAAAACTGCACTCAAAAAAGGCATTGATATGCTGGCAGACTGCAGGTGATCAGAGCAGACAAATGGACTAAACAGCAAGAGATCAATAAGCAGCAAAACTGCATCACCAAGAAACAGATATCCTCTGCTTGAAACCAGAGTTACAGAGTGACAAGGAAGGCAGCCTCCCTTTAGTCTGCCATCTTGGATCTGTAAAGAAATTATTGAAGATAAAAATAACTGGATAATCCATGTTCATGAACTGAAACATGCCCATAATTCACAAAGTGAGATAGAAATTTTGTGTAATCCCTATCAAAAACCCAATGGATTTTTTGATGACAAATTTGTGTGGAATCACAAAAGACCCTAAAGATCCAAAGGAATCTCAAGAAAGAAGAACAATATGGAGGCAAGGTTTTTCCAGGGCACACTTCCTGTTTTCAAACTGTACTGCAAAAGTATAATAGTGGAAAACTTATGGTATTGGCAAAAACAGTCCAATATGAAACCAGTGACTATAAATTGAGAACCAAGAAATAAACCCACACATAAATGGTCACCCTATCTTTGACAAAACCACTGAGAACACACAACAGGGAAATTCTCATCAATAAAACATGTTGGGAGAAATGCATGCACATATGCAAGAATGAAACTGTACCCTTCTCCTACACTATATACAAAATTTAACTCAATTTGACTAAATATAAGATTGGAATCTGTATAACCTAAAATAAAATAGGGGGCATGGAATTTCATGACATTGGTTTTAGCAATGTCTCTCCAGAAGTTACACCAAAAGCACAGGCAAAAAAACAATCATAGAGAAGATGGACTGAAAAATTCTTTATAGCAAAGGAAGTAACAAAGGAGAAGGAAAGTTACAGAATGAGAGAAAATATTTGCAAATAATAAATCCAACAAAAGGCTAATATTCAAGATATATAAGTAGTTAACTCAACAGCGAAAGGAAAAAAAAATTAAAAATGAACTAAGGTCCCGAACAGACATTTTCTTCAAAGAAAATGTAAAAGTAGTCAACAAATATTTAAATAGGTGCTCAATGTCATTGTTACGAACTGTGAACAGGGTCATGAGTTTTCAGAAAAGGAAGATTCTATTAGAAAGTGCACTAGGGGTCATTTGTGTTACATTCTAGCAAAGATGTTTACAGTTTTTACAAGCTTGATACATTTATGAGAGTGAATTTAAAGCTGACGGACTAATTAGGCTGAAGGAGGAAATGTCATCCCCATGTGCTTTCAATAATCTATTTATGTAAATAGTGACTCTACTGCTTGGAGAAAAACATCAAGAAAAAGATCTGTACATATTCAATATGAATATTTTTTTCTAAAATATGTTCAATCTATGATTGCTTAAATCCAAAATGCAGACCCATGAATAAAATCATTTAACTTTTTGTGCCAGTGAAATATTTTAAAATTTAAAATGGAAATCAAATTGATGAGCCACAGACTGTGCAAATATATTCCAGTGCATATTCATGGATGTAATAGTCAATTGATGGTGTCAGTTTGACTGGATTGAAGGATGTTTAGAGCATTGGTAAAGTACACATCTGGGTGGGTGCATGGAGTTGATTCAAGAAATGATTTGCAGGTGGCTCTGGGAAATGAGTGGAGAAGATCCTACCTGAATGTGAGCAAAACATAGAAGAAACTCTCATCTCTTCTCTCTTCTTTTCCCCCAAGACTAGGTGCATGTTTCCAATTGACTATTGTTCCCTGCTGGTGTTAAACTCCAGTCTCCTTTGCTTTTAAATAGGATCTTGCCCCAGAGCACCATCAGGGGCTTTGAGAGGAAGGGCTAGAAATAGGAGAGCCTACTGGGCACCCTCTATTTGTCTGAGATTTTCAGATTCTTACACTGAGCAACTACCAGTTTCCATGGTCTTCTGCCTGAAATCAGCTATTGGGAAACATTTCAGTCTCTGTGCTCTTGAGACCCAATATAATATTCATATATATGTATGTATGTATCAGCATGCATTGTAAATATATGTCTGTATGTTTGTGTGTGTGTGTGTGTGTGTGTGTATGCATATTTTGTTTCTCTGGAGAATCCTGACTTGTACACTGGTGAAAACATTGCTTTTAACATATATAAATAACTATCAAAATGGAGGAAAGAAAAAAAGTGTGTGTTTTGATTTGATCACTAACTATTCCTGAGAAAAGTACCCAAATTTCTTGTAAAAGCACAGCGAAGAATTTACTCAATATTATTACTTATCAAAGAAATGTATATTTTAACCACAATACCATTTCAAGATCTACCAATATGGATAAAATTTTACAAAGTCTAACACTATCAACTATTATTAGAAGGCAACTGGATTATTATTATTATTATTATATTATAAAAATATAATATACTAATATTAATATAATAATATAATATAATAATATATAATTATTTTTATAGCAACTGGAACTTTTGAGCATGGTGAATGTTGGTAGATTTTACACATGCTCAAAATATGTTTTAGAAAACATATCGCTATTTTATGTTAGGGTTCTCTGAAGCTAAACTATGCCAACCAACTCTCTAACTCACCACTTACATTCTTCAGAATATACTCAAGACAAGTGAATGCACTCAAATACAAAGGATGTTGCAAGAATGACTCCAAAAATTAACAGCCTCACAACTAAGCCAACTCATTAACATGAAGAGTGACTGGCGTGTTCGTATAATAAGAATCTATCCTCAGTAAAAGGGAATGAATTGATTCCATGCCCACAATACATGTTAATTTCAAAGAACATATTGATCAAAAAGATCAAGACATCAAAGAAAGCCTCCTAGAGTTCCAATGAAATGAAGTTCCAGAAGATCTGATCCATGCTGACAGGAAGTGAAGCTGAGGGGGCCTGGGTGGTGGTGAAGGTGGCAGGGGTGAGTGGGAGGAGCAGGAGGACCTCTGTGATGCTGGGACTTCTGTGTCCCCACTGGAGAGTGGCTAATGGGGCACAGGTAGCTCATGTTTATTCAGCTTATTGCTTTATAATCCATTTATTGACAACATGTGTACTTTACTGCCTTTAATTATATTTGGTTTTAAGTGATTAATAATGCATGAGTGGGAGTTAGGGAGTCAGAGCCTCAGAGTCTGTTTCCATCTCCATCGCTACAAGCAGAGAAAGGAAGCTAAGCTCTGAAAGCCTCAACTACTCATTTGTAGAGGATTATTGGGAATCATCCACTCTAGACAGAGGAGCCCCTAGCATGGTATTTGACTCCAAGCAAATCTCCCAATTTCTGTCAATGGCAACAGGCTGTGGAGTATTGTGCTGCTTATCAGTGCTATTTGTGCTGGTAGCAGTGGGAAGGCATGCTTTAAGAAGTCTGAAGTCCTTTCAGGTCTTTACCTTCAGCCTTGCCAGCCCTTCCCACACAGACACAGCCTCTGACAGAGCAGAAGGCAGGAGTTAACACCATGTGATCTTCCTGCACCATCCCTGGGAGGAGGGTTTGTGTGCAGGCCTGCCACTATGTGGGAGGGACTGCATAGTCCTGCTGGCAGTAATAGCTGGCAGCATCCTCATTCTCTACACTGCTTACTTTGAGAATGAATTCTGTCCCAGACTGTAGCCCAGCAAAATGTTCTGGGACACCATGATTTTGATTATCAGCATCATAGATGAGAATCTTGGGAAACTGGCCTTGTTTCTGCTTGTACCAGGTTACTCACTGGTGCTCTGATTTACAGTGCAGGTGAAGGAGATGCTTTCTCCTTGAGACACAGTTAAGAAGGCTGGAGACTGCATCAGCCCAGGCAACCACTGCCACCTGGGAAGAAAGAAATAGCATTTCTGTTGTCAACTGGGTTGAACTCCATTTCCCCAAGCAGACCTGGCTCTCCTGGTCCATTACCTGAGATCTATTGGGTCTCTGGGGGAGACTCGGCTAGAGTTGCACAGAGTCCTGGGATTACATCACACTAGGAGGAGCGGGTTCTCTCACCACAGGCTGTTTCTTGTGCTCCACCCTCACCTGGGCACCAGAGCAGCCAAAGGCAGAAGAGGGAAACCATGTCACCCATGCTCAGTCTGGCCCAGCCTGAGGCTCCTGTTGCCCAGATTCACCAAGCAACCTGTTAACAGGGACTCTGAGAAGCAGAAATGGGCTATGGGGAACCATGCAATCAGCAGGAATTGGGCAGACCTTGCCTGGCAACTGCAGATTTGCCCCTCCTGGGGGCTCAGTGCCTGCTGGAATTCACACGAGAAGTCCCAGAGGTGATTCTTCTTGGCATTGTGAGATAAAAAATATCTCTGCTATTTCTGGTTCGCTTTTCTACTGAGGGTGTAAGTGTTTATAATTAGAATAAGGCACCCTCCTTCTAAGAATGAGGAAACTAAAAATGCTCTCTGATCTCCTGGTTTGATCCATAATATAAAGATGTTAATTGCCCTCCTAGAATTCTATAGAATATTATCTTCTATAGGTGACTATAAAAAAGATGACTCTGTGTCAACCTTGGTTTAGCAGAAATGCTAGCAGTCTGGGAAGGAGTAAGTCTTGGAGCAAATCCATGTCATACTCTTGGGGATGCTGTGCACCAAGGAAGACTCAGATTATGGGAACATATTCATATGGCCAGTGTGATCCTTTGTTTTGGAGACTATTGTATTTTGTTTCTTATGTTTTTCTGATTTCCTACATTATTTTTCCTATTTCTCTTACTGTCTCTGATCACACTGTAATCTCTTAGGATAAGTCTGTCTTCTTAGCCTGAGAGGACTCCAGTGTGATCAGAAATAGCTCTCCTTCCTATCCTCAGAGTGAAACTCTGTCATTACTCTATATTTGGATTCTCTTTCCGTCAAGTGCCCTGAGATATTTCTTAACTAAAAATTAGTAATACATATAGATAAGCAAACATTTTACTTCATTTCTCAGTATTGTTGATCTTTAATTCTGTAACCCATTATTATGTTTGGTAATGTGAATTTAAACATCCTGGACTCATGGGAACTCCTGAAGATTATCATTACTTTGGGCAAAAGGGCACTTTTGAAAAGCTACTCTACTTATAAATCAGTCTCAGACTTGCCCATGTGGAAAGAAGTTTGATTTTAACTTCCTTCTACTCCAAGTAGCCAACAGTATATTTTATTTGTGTCCTCATTGGTAAAGCTGGGTTGGGGTGTTTTTGTGGAGACTGTTTTTTACTCTTTCTTCTTAGATTAATCCTATAGACTCCCATTATCTCCTTTCCCTTAGGAAATCTCACGGGACGCTCCTTTGCTCCCCTTCAATTCCCCAGAAGGTGGCTGTCAGATTTCCTGAGGTCCTGAGATAGCTCTTAAGAGAAATTTCACTCACATTACTCAATTCTACTTTGAGACAGATTCTTAGCAGAAAGAACCATTCCTGTGAGAAGGTCCTCTACACATTGCATAAGTGATGAAGATTGTGTATTGACCACAGCCTACACTAAGCATCCCCTGCACAATTGCCAGTGCTCTGCTTCCTATTGCATTTCCTTCCTATAAAATTCATAGTATTGAAGTGATTTTGTAGTATTGCAAGTTTCTTATGTTACTTCAATTTAATGTGTCAAAATATATTGACACCATATAGTCAACTATTAATATAATTATTATACAAACTATTAATAGTTTAATATATGGAAGAAATCTTAAGGTACACTTACTATTTATGCATTTGTAATTCCAAATGAAATTGTTCTGCATTTTCTTAAAATGCAACATTTTCATATTTTAATATTTAAATTAATGAACATTTGTCAAATATATAAAGAAATCCTTCTCACTACCTGATCTGGTGTCAAACAAATAGTCACATCAGCAGAAATAGAGACAGAAAGATATCTTCATAACAAACAAGGTGCAGAAGTAAGTAAGAAAAAACTTTGTGTGTATTTCCCATTGCTGTGCACAGAATTATAATTTATATGGGTCGATATGCTGAATGTACCACCATAAGACATATAGGAAAAGATAGTAAGTCTTTTATTAAGACATATAAAGTATATACAAAAGGAAAACCATCCCAGGTAGCATACGAACTCAGCACCAGAGAGACATCACAGGCAAGTCACAGTTTACATAACCAAAGAAAGCAGTCTCATCACCTTTTTTTTTAATTGAAAATCATAAATTTACATAGGGCAATGTTGTCTAATTTGTTCTGTTATTTTTCCCTTCCCCCACCCCTCCCACCCCTCTTTTCCCTCTATACAGTCCTTCCTTTCTCCATTCTTAACACCCTCCTTATCCTTAACCCTAAACCTAACCCTAAAACTAATGCTAACACCTCATACCCCCCCTTATATATCCTCATCTGCCTATCAGCGAGATCACTCATCCTTTAGTTCTTTGAGATTGGCTTATCTCCCTTAGAATGATATCCTCCTATTTCATCCATTTGCCTGCAAATGCCATGATTTTATTATTCGTCATGGCTGAGTAATATTCCATTGTATATACATGCCACAGATTCTTTATCCATTCATCAACTGAAGGGCATCTAGGTTGGTTCCACAATCCGGCTAGAGTGAACTGAGCAGCTATGAATATTGATGTGGCTGTATCTCTGTAGTATGCTGATTTTAAGTCCTTTGGGTATAGGCCAAGGAGTGGGATAGCTGGGTCAAATGGTGGTTCCATTCCAAGCTTTCCGAGGAATCTCCATATTGCTTTCCAGAGTGGCTGCACTAATTTGCAACCCCACCAGCAATGTATGAGTGTACCTTTTTCCCCACATCCTCTCCAACACCTATTGTTGCTTGTGTTTTAGATAATTGCCATTCTAATTGGTGTGAGATGAAATCTTAGGGTAGTTTTGATTTGCATTTCTCTTATTACTAGAGATGTTGAACATGTTTTCATATATCTGTTGATTGCTTGCATCTTCTTCTATGAAGTGTCTGTTCATTTTCTTAGCCCATTTGTTGATTGGATTGTTTGTATTCTTGGTGTAGAGTTTTTTGAGTTCTTTATAGATTCTGGAAATTAGCCCTCTATCTGAAGTATGAGTGACAAAGATATTCTCCCACTCTGTATGCTCTGTCTTCACATTACTGATAGTTTCCTTTGCTGAGAGAAAGCTTTTCAGTTTGAATCTATCCCAGTGGTTGATTCTAGCTTTTATTTCTTGTGCTATGGAAGTCCTGTTAAGGAAATCAGATCCTAAGCCAACAAGTTGAAGGTTTGGACCTACTTTTTCTTCTATAAGATGCAGGATCTCTGGTCTCATTCCGAGGTCCTTGATCCACTTTGAGTTTATTTTTGTGCAGGGTGAGAGTTAGGGGCTTAATTTTATTCTGTTGCATATGATTTTTCAGTTTTCCCAGCACCATTTGTTGAAGAGGCTCTTTTCTCCATTGTATATATTTGGCACCTTTGTCTAGTATGAGAAAATTGTATTTATTTGGGTTTTTGTCCATGTCCTCTATTCTGTACCATTGATCTACCTGTCTATTTTGGTACCAATACCATGCCGTTTTTGTTACTATTGCTTTGTAATAGAGTTGAAGATCTGGTATTGTGATACCCCCTGCTTCGATCTTTCTACTGAGGATTGCTTTACCTATTCTGGATTTCTTATTCTTCCAGATGAATTTCATAATTGCTTGTTCTATTTCTGTAAGGTACCTCATTGGGATTTTAATTGGAATTACATTGAATCTGTATAGCACTTTTGGTAGTATGGCCATTTTAACAATATTAATTCTGCCTATCCAAGAACATGGGAGATCTTTCCAACTTCTAAGGTTTTCTTTAATTTCTTTCTTTAGTGTTCTGTAGTTCTCATTGTAGAGGTCTTTCACCTCTTTTGTGAGATTGATTCCCAAGTATTATTTTTTTGATGCTATTGTGAATGGGGTAGTTTTCCTAATTCTCTTTCTGTAGATTCATCACTTATGTATAAGAATGCATTGGCTTTATGAGCATTGATCTTGTAACCTGCTAGTTTACTGAGTTCACTTATGAGTTCTAAGTGTTTTCTGGTGGAATTTCCAAGTTCCTCTAAATATATAATCATGTCATCAGCGAACAGGCGTAGTTTGAGTTACTGTTTTCCAATTCATATCCCTTTACTTTCTTTGGTTTGTCTAATTGCTCTGGCTAGAGTCTCAAGAGCGATGCTGAATAGAAGTGGGGAAAGAGGGCATCCCTGCCTTGTTCCAGTTTTTAGGGGGAATGCTTTTAGTTTTTCACCATTTAGAATGATACTGGCCATGGGCTTAGCGCAGATGGCATTTACAATGTTAAGGAATGTTCCCACTATCCCAATTTTCTCTAGTGTTTAGAGCATGAAGGGATGCTGTATTTTATCGAATGCTTTTTCTGCATCTATTGAAATAATCATGTGATTCTTAAATTTTAGTTTGTTGATATGGTGAATGACATTTATTGATTTCCAGATGTTGAACCAACCTTGCATCCCTGGGATAAAACCCACTTGATCATGGTGCACTATCTTTTTAATATATTTTTGTATGCAATTTACTAAAATTTTGTTGAGAATATTTGCATCGATGTTCATTAAGGATATTGGTATGAAATTTTCTTTCCTTGATGTGTCTATGTCTTGTTTAGGTATCAGGGTGATATTGGCTTCATAGAAGAGTTTGGGAGGGTTCCCTCCTCTTCTATTTTATGGAATACTTTGAGAAGTATTGGAATGAGCTCTTCATTAAATGTTTTGTAGAACTCAGCTGAGAACCCATCTGGTCCCGGACTTTTCTTTGTTGGAAGGCTTTTGATGACCTCTTCTATTCCATTGCTTGAAATTGATTTATGTAAGTTGTGTATGTCCTCCTTGTTCAGTGTAGTTAATTCATATGTCTCTAGAAACTTGTTGATGTCTTCGAGGTTTTCTGTTTTGTTGGAGTATAGATTTTCAAAATAGCTTCTAATTATGTTTTGTATTTCACTCGTGTCTGTTGTGATATTTCCTTGTTCATTCCAAATTTTAGTAATTTGAGTATTCTCCCTCTTTCTCTTTGTTAGTGTGGCTAAGGGTTTATCAATTTTGTTTATTTTTTCAAAGAACCAACTATTTATTTTGTTAATTTTTCCGATTGTTTCTTTTGTTTCAATTTTGTTGATTTTGGCTCTGATTTTAACTATTTCCTGTCTTCTACTACTTTTGGTGTTGGTCTGCTCTTCTTTTTCTAGGGCTTTGAGCTGTAGTGTTAAGTCGTTTATTTGTTGATTTCTACTTCTTTTGTTGAATGCACCCCATGAAATAAATCTTCCTCTAAATACTGCTTTCATAGTGTCCAAGAGATTTTGATATGATGTGTCTTTGTTCTCGTTTAATTCTAAGAATTTTTATTTCCCTCCTGATGTCCTCTGTTATCCATTCATCATATAATAGTGTATTATTTAATCTCTAGGTATTGGAGAAGTTTCTGTTTTTTATTCTGTCATTTATTTCTAATTTCAATCCATTATGATCTGATAGAGTACAAGGTAGTATGTCTATCTTCTTGTATTTGCTAACAGTAGCTTTGTGGCATAAGACATGGTCTATTTTAGAGAATGATCCATGTGCTGCTGAGAAGAAAGTGTATTCGTTCTTTGTTGGATGGTATATTCTATATAAGTCGGTTAAGTCTAAATTGTTGACTGTGTTATTGAGATCTATGGTTTCTTTATTGGATTTTTGTTTGGACGGTCTATCCAGCGGTGAGAGAGGTGTGTTAAAATCGCCTAGTATTATTGTGTTGTGGTCTATTTGATTTCTGGAGTTGAGAAGGATTTGTTTGATGTACATGGATGATCCAATGTTGGGTGCATAGATATTTATGATTTTATGTCTTGCTGACTTATGCTTCCCTTAAGCAGTATGAAAAGTCCTTCTTTATCCCTTCTGACTAGTTTTGGCTTGAAGTCCACATTATCTGAAATGAGGATGGATACTCCAGCTTTTTTGCTGTGTCCACGTGCATGGTATGTTTTTTCCCATCCTTTCACCTTTAGTGTATTGGTATCTCTTTCTATGAGATGAGTTTCTTGCAGGCAGCAAATTGTTGGGTTTTTCTTTATAATCCATTCTGCCACTCTATGTCTTTTGATTGATGAGTTCAGGCCATTAACATTCAGGGTTATTAGTGTGATATGATTTGTATTCCCAGTCATTTGACTCTTTTATGTTTTTTGACATGATTTGGTGTCCCCTTATTTGGCTATTCCTTTAGGCTAGTTCCTCCTGTTGCTGATTTGCATCAGTTTTTCATCTCTGCCTCATGGAATATTTTGCTGAGTATGTTCTCCAATTCTGGCTTACTTTTTGTAAATTCCTTTAGCTTTTGTTTATCATGGAAGGATCTTATTTTGTCATGAAGTCTGAAAGTAAGTTTTGCTGGGTATAAGATTCTTGGTTGGCATCCATTTTCTTTCAGGGCTTGGTAAATGTTGTTCCAGGCCCTTCTAGCTTTTAGGGTCTGGATTGAAAAATCTGCTGATATTCTTATTGCTTTCCCCCTGAATATAATTTGATTCTTTTCTCTTGCAGCCTTTAAAATTCTGTCTTTATTTTGTATGTTAGGTATTTTCATAATAATGTGCCTTGGTGTGGGTCTGTTGTAATTTTGTATATTTGGAGTCCTATTAGCCTCTTGTACTTGGTTTTCCACTTCATTCTTCAAATTTGGGAAATTTTCTGATATTATTTCATTGAATAGATTGTTCATTCCTTTGGTTTGTTTCTTCAAGCCTTCCTCAATCCCAATAATTCTTAAACTTGATGTTCTCATGATATCCCATAATTCTTGTAGATTCTGTTCATGATTTCTTACCATGTTTTCTGTTTGGTCAACTTTGATTTCAAGATCCAATATTTTGTCTTCAATATCTGAGGTTCTGTCTTCCAGGTGTTCTATCCTATTGGTTATGCTTTCTATGGAGTTTTTAACTTGGTTTATTGTTTCCTTCATTTCAAGGATTTCTGTTTTTTTTTTTTCAGTATCTCTAACTCTTTATTGAAATGATCTCTTTCTTCCCATATTTGCTCCTTTAACTGTTGATTAATGCCATCATTTAATGCCTGCATTTGCTCTTTCATCTCCTCTTTCAATGCCTGCATTTGCTCTTTCATCTCCTCATTTGCTTCTCTGATTGTTTTAATTATGTACATTCTGAACTCCCTTTCTGACATTTCTTCTGCTGTGCTGTCATTGGGTTTTATTGATATAGTATCTAGATTTGTTTGGGACATTTTCTTCCCTTGTTTTCTCATATTAGTCAGATGTCAGTGGGACTTTGTGATATTGCTGAATTCTTCTATTGGCTTATAGTGTCCCTGTAGATTTCCAGTGTCTTACCTTCCTGCCTTCAGTAGCCTGAAGTCTTGGAGTAACTTGATAATGCAGTGCTTCCAAGGAAAGCTGCCCCTAGCCCGCTACTGGTTCCAGGACTTGGAGCTGGCTCTGTGTGGAAAGGCTCTCACTGGGGGGCCTGCTCTGAGAAGCTAGCCTGGTAAGGAGCTTCCTGCCGGAGGGGGCCAGGCTGTGGGCTGCTTGGGGAAGTCCGTGGCTGCCCTCTCCTGGTCCCTGAAGTAACCTGCAGGCAGCAACTCACCACGCTGGCTCAGGGACTTGAAACTTGGTTCTGTGTGGAAAGGCTCTCACTGGGGGACCTGCTCCGAGATGCTGGAGAATCTGGTCCTGTGTGAGGAGCCCACTGCCGAAGTGCACAGAGCTGCCTGGGAAGACTCTAGCTGCCCTGCCCTACTCTAATAAGCCATCCGAATCTGGGCCTGCCACCCGGGCAGCACTTCACCGGGTGGGGAAACTCACCCCGTGGCTCTGTTTTAGTCCGAGTCTCTCAATGCCTCCCCTTCTTGAATCCTGGGTTCTGGAGCAACTGGAGATGCAGTCACCCTCTAGATCGCCATCTTGGATCCAGTCTCGTCACCTTTGAGTTCTCATCTCTCATTTGTAATTCCAAATGAAATTGCTCTGCATTTCTTATTATGCTACATTTCCTTATTTTAATATTTAAATTAATGAGTGTTTGTCAAATATATAAAGAAATCATTCTTATAATTTTTTACCAAATAGGTAAAGTTCCAGTACACCAAGCAAAAATAGAATCCACCACAACGGGGGGAGACTTTTGAGCTCCGTGGGGAAGCAGATATCCCCAGATATTACTATGCTCTTGTTGAATTAATCTTCATGCCGTTTACTTTTGGAGGTAAATAAATAACATTTGAATATTACAACTAGTCCAATTTAAGCAAGTATTAATATTAGTATCTACTTTAATTTTTCCACTTGGGAAGTTTTAAATATTTATAACATTTGCTCTTGATAGGTTAAGGTAATTTGATGAGGTATAATACTATTAAGCAGCCATTGAGCATTTAAATTTATACCTTGGGCGGTATCTTTTCCAGCATTTCATAGATGAGAATATAATAGTTCTAAGTCTATGAAATTTGCAATTTCTTTCCAAGATCCTAATCCTCCTAATAAAGTATCATACCAGGCCCTTCTTATTTGGGTTCACAAGGAAGTCAGGGAAAAAGAAACATTAAAATGTATAAATAACTTACTAGCTAAGAAACTTACATTACTACAAATATGGGACACACATATTAGTTGTGGAGCATTAATCTCAGGCTTTTTATTAATAGAATATCATATATAATTAACTCATACTTTAGTCCCATAATATTTGTTCCATTACTACATAGAATAAAGGCAGAAATATTAACATTAAAAGTGAAATCCTTAGTACCATTGATACTACAATTATTTATGGCTTGTGTCAAATGATATCTATATTTGAATTGCAATTTTAATGTAGAAAATTTACATCTTATTCTTAGTGGTTATATTTACTTGTATTTCATTACTACTGGAGAATATTAACCAATATGCATATTATTTTCTCTTCCATCCAGTTATATTTTGTCCACTCACAGTCACATTAGCAAAGTTACATTTTTTTCATAGCTGAATAGGTAAAATTATCTTCATCTTATTGCCTATGTGATTCCTCCAATACCATCTGACCAAGATGCTGTTTGATAGTGCATGAAGTTCTATTCCAGAAGTCCAGGCCCATATTAAAGGACTTGTCATGAAGATCCATTTCATAATCTAGTTCCATAAAAATAGATGGTTAGTAGGTAATGTTTTAGGTTGTTCATCTTCAGGAATCATTACTATTACTGTATTATTCTTTTCCTGTGATATTATTCTGCAACTATAGGAACATCAGTTTCTTGTCCTTTTATTCACACTTTGTTCCCTGCAATAATATCTTTCAATCCAAAACCACCTTTCCTATTGGTATCCAGACTAGGTTGTTTTATTTGAGTCCTTTGTGCATTATACAAGGTATTAAAATTATTTGAGCAACTCGCATTTCAGCTTTAATTTGGAATAGATCAGGGGATACATCATGTAATATAACTTGAATTTCTCCTCAATAATCAAAGTCAATTACCCTGGCCATAATTTGGATTCCTTGTAGGGCCTGGGTCATGCAGCAATCTGCCCAAATTTTGGGGGAGGGATTTTAATTCTCAGACCTATTGGTATTACTTAAGTTTGATTTGGAGGGATAAGAATATCTTTTACACTATGCAAGTAATAACCAGAAGAAGCAGGAGAGCCTTGCCAGGGAAGTTGGGCTTTAGGATTTAGGCCCACCATTTTTTTTTTTTATGAGAAATTTCCACATCCTGAATTTGTAAATTTGGAGTCATCATTTGAGACAAGAGAGTTTCTGGTTTGTTTAATATTTGATTATCCTATTGTTTTAAAGCTGTAAATAAATTATCTTTTCATTGTCCATATTTACCATTTCTCACTTTTTAATTTTTTTTTAAAAAACACCATTCATTCATTCTATCAGCCCTGCAGCCTGTGGATAATATGCAATATAATATGTCAATTCAATACTATTTTCTTGGCAGTATAATTGTATTAATTTTCCTTTAAAATTAGAGCCATTATCACTTTGGATTTGCAAAGTTGTTCCATAATATGAAATTATTATGTCTAAAGTTCTAAAAGTATTCCTTTGTGTAGCATCTCTATATTAATAAGCTACTCACACCCCAGAATATGTATCTACACAAGTACAAATATATCTACATCCTCTACACATGGGTAGAGGTCCTATATAATCTATTTGCCAAATCTGACCTGGGTGAGTTCCTCTAATTAATTCTCCAATGACAATGGAAGGCACTTGCCAATCTTTATCCAATTGGTAAATCGGACATTGCATAACTGTTTTCTTACATTTAGATAATGGAATAGATATTCCTTGTTCACATGCACACCTATACATAGCAGCAGATCTGACATATTTTGTCTTTTGATGAACCCATTTAGCCAACTGAATAATTCTATCTTCTTCAGACTGTGAGCTGTTTTCTTCTAAAATGGTTATTTTAGCCAGATGCCCACCTATACATAGCAGCAGATCTGACATATTTTATTTTAGCCAGATTGTCCACTGTTGTATTATACTCATGTTCCAGGGTGTCTCTCCAAGAATGAGCATCTATGTGAAATACAGACACGTTAGTACATTTAAGCATTTCACAAATATGTTTCCATATTTCTGTTCCCCATGATTGTTTATACCTTATTTTCCAAACATTTTTATACCATATAGGTAACCAAGTAGTTAATCCATTTGCTATAGCCCAGGAATTTGTAAACAAATGACATTCCTTTTCCTCTTCATATGGTAAGCCAGGAATACTGCACATAATTCAGCATATTGACTATTTTGTTTCTTACCCTGTTTTACTAATATATTTTAGTAGATGGGTTAAAAGCTATGGCCCTCCAATAACATTCATTTTCTATATATTTGGCTGTAAACCATGCATGCTCTTGTTGTGTAGGTGTTAATTTATCATATCCTTCATTATATTTAACAGGAGATTTTTGTATAAGTTCTTTACTAGATACTTTGGGTAATTGTTCATCAGGAAAATTTCCTCTAAGTTCATGCAATTTTAAAATATCTGCAGGTCTTGCTTTGACTCAATTTTCTACATACCATTTCCATGTCTCCTTGATAAGGATTTTGCCTGCAGAACTGGAGAACATTTCTGCTCATTGTCTTTATGAGCCTCATCACCCAAAAGATCCCAGTTCACATCATTCTCAGTATCATCCCAATTATCCCCATCCCATGTATCATGACCCCAATCAGCCTTTACAGTAACAATTATGGCATGTACTTTCTTCACATTTATCTTACCCTTCTGTTTTTCATATTTATATTTAGCACACTGCACTGCAACCTTCTCAGCTACATTCTGATAATGTTGAGTCTGATCTACCAAAATAAAATTCTGATATGTAGTATAGTCAATTTACTTTGTAGTTCAGTAAGCTCCTATTCCATAGCTAGTTTTTTCTGAAATAGATTTTGTGACTGCAAGCACTTTTTCTGATATGTGGACAACAGAACCCATCCTCAATGATCATCTTTCCATCTGGGAATATCACATATGACACATCTAACCCTGTCCTTTTTCTTAAACAATGACATTGCTTTGGCACCCAAATGGATCCTGCTGACTATGCTAATTTGGGAACGTACTTTCCATCGCTGTGCATAAACATAATTTATATGGATTGATCTGCTAACGGTACCACCATGAGATTTTCAAGATGGTATATAGAGGGTGACTGCATCTCCTGTTGCTCCAGAATTCAAGATTCAAGAAGGGGAGGGATTGAGACACTCAGACCACCTCAGAGATGCTGGTGATTTGCTCCAAATGGGTGAAGTTAGACCCAGGCAGCAGGCTGGGACAGTGGGCTGCTTCTCAGACCAGGGCAGGGTGGTGAGAGGCTTGCCTGAGCACCCCATCTCCATCTGGCAGCAGGACCATTGCAGCCAGCTTCTCCGAGCAGACCTGCCTAATGAGAGGCTTCTGGAGCACATCTGGTGCCCAGTCTCGCACCCAGCAGCACTTCCCAGTCCTCAGACAGCTTCTGGGACCAGGGCAGGGTGGCGAGAGGCTTTTCCAAGAAGCCTCCAGTGGAAGGCCTGGCCCACAGCTAGCTTCTGGAAACAGAAATGCCCAGAGAGAGGCTTTCTGCACACACACCCAACCCCCAATCCTGCACCCAGGGGCAGATCAGGGGCAGCTTTTTTTGGAAGCACTGCATTATCACGTTCCTCCAAGACTTCAGGCTACTGAAGGTGAGGAGGTGATATACTGGAAATCTACAGGGACACTATAAGCCAATAGAAGAAATCTACAATATCTCAGGGTCCCACTGATATCTGACCAGTATGAAAAAACAAGGGAAGAAAGTGTCCCAAACAAACTTTGATGCTTTATCAAAAAAAAAAAAAAAAAACAATAACAGCAGAGCAGAAGAAATGTCAGAGAGTTCAGAATGTACATAATTAAAACAATCAACAAATTAAAACAATTTGAAACAATTAAAACAATTTAAGGAGATGAAAGATCAAATGCAGGCATTGACAGATGAGATGAAAGAGCAAATGCAGGCATTAAATGATCACACCAATGAATAATTAAAAGAGCAAATATAGGAAGCAAAATATCATTTCAATAAAGAGTTAGAGATACTGAAAGAAAACCAGAAATCATTGAAATGAAGGAAACAATAAACCAAGTTAAAAACTCCATAGGAAGCATAACCAATAGAATAGAACACCTGGAACACAGAACTTCAGACATTGAAGACAAAATATTTAATCTTGAAAATGAGGTTGATCAAACAGATAAGATGGTAAGAAATCATGAACAGAATCTACAAGAACTATGGGATATCATGAAAAGTCCAAATTTGAGAATTATTGAGATTGAGGAAGGCACAGAGAAACAAACCAAAGGAATGAACAATCTATTCAATGAAATAATATCATAAAATCCCCAAATCTGAAGAATGAAATGGAAAATCAAGTACAAGAGGCTTATAGAACTCCAAATACACAAAATTTCAACAGACCCACACCAAGGCATATTATTATGAAAATACCTAATATACAAAATAAAGACAGAATTTTAAAAGCTGCAAGAGAAAAGAATCAAATTATATTCAGGGGACAACCAATAAGGATATCAGCAGCTTTTACAATCCAGACCCTAAAAACTAGAAGGGACTGGAAAAATATATCACAAGCCCTGAAAGAAAATGAATGCCTACCAAGAATCTTATACCCAGCAAAATTTATCTTCAGATTTGATGATGAAATAAAATCATTCCATGATGAACGAAAACTAAAAAAAAAATTTACAAAAAGAAAGCTGTCATTATAGAACATTCTTAGCAAAATATTCCATGATGAAGAGGTGAAAAACAATGATGAAAATCAGCAAAGGGATGAACTAGCCTAAAGGAATAGCCAAAGAATGAGAAATCAAGTCATGTGAAAAAACAAAAATGAGCCAAATGACTGGAAATACAAATCATATTTCAATAATAACACCCAATATTAATGGACTGAACTCATCAATCAAAGACATAGACTGGCAGATTGGATTAAAAAGAAAAATCCAACAATATGCTCCCTGCAAGAGACTCATCACATAGAAAGAGATAACCACAGACTAAAGGTGAAAGGATGGGAAAAATATATCATGCATATGGACACACCAAAAAAGCTTGAGTATCCATCCTCATATCAAATAATGTGGACTTCAAGCCAAAGTTAGTCATAAGTGATAAAGAAGGACATTACATACTGCTTAAGGGAAGCATAAATCAGCAAGACATAACAATCATAAATATCTATGCCCCAAATATTGGCTTATCCATGTACGTCCATCAAATCCTTCATAATTCCAGAAACCAAATAGACCACAACACAATAATACTAGGTGATTTTAACACACCTCTATCACAACTGGACAGATCTTCCAAACAAAAACTGAATAAAGAAACCATAGATCTCAATAACACAATCAGTAATTTAGAAATAATCAGTAATTTGTTACCCTCCAACAAAGAGCAAATATACCATCTTCTCAGCATCACAAGGATCCTTCTCTAAAATTGACCCTATTTTATACCACAAAGCTACTGTAACCTAATACAAGAAGATAGAGATACTACCTTGTATTCTATCGGATCATAATGGATTAAAATTAGAAATAAATGAAGAATAAAAACAGAAACTACTCCAACACCTGGAAGTTAAATAATTATGCTATATATGATGAATGGATAATGGAAGACATCAGGAAGGAAACAAAAATTCTTAGAAGTAAACAAGAACAGAGGCACATCATATCAAAATCTCTGGGACACTATGAAAGCAGTACTTAGAGGAAGATTTATTTCATGGAGCATATTCAATAAAAGAAAAAATTAACAAATACACAACTTACCACTACACCTTAAACCCCTAGAAAAAGAAAAGATCAACACCAAAAGTAGTAAAAGACAGAAAATAGTTAAAATTGGAGCTGAAATCAATGAAATTGAAACAAAGCAAAAAATAGAAAAAATTAACAATATAAATAGTTGTTTCGATGAAAAAATAAACAAAATTGATAAACCCTTAGCCACACTAACAAAGAAAAGGAGAGAGAAAACTGAAATTACTAAAATTTGGAAAGAACAAGGAAATATCATTACAGACATGAGTGATATACAAAATATAATTAGAAGCTATTTTGAAAATCTATACTCCAAAAAATCAGAAAATTTTGAAAACATCAACAGGTTTCTAGAGACATATGAGTTACCTAAACTGAACCAGGAGGACATAGACATGCACAACCTAAATAGATCTATTTCAAATAATGAAATAGAAGAAGTTATCAAAAACCTACCATCAAAAAAAGTCCAGGACCAGATGGGTTCTCAGATGAGTTTGAGAATACATTTAAAGAAGAGCTCTTTCTAATACTCCTCAAAGTATTCCACGAAATAGAAGAGGAGGAAACGCTCCAAAACTCATTCTATGAAGTCAATATCACCCAGACACATCTAAACCAAATTTAATTTAAATCTCAAATTTGGCCTTTTCATGATATCCCATAGTCTGGTAGATTCTGCTCATGATTTCTTACCATGTTCTCTGTTTGATCTACTTCATTTTCAAGATTAAATATTTTGTCTTCTAAACCAGACAGAGACACATCGAGGAAAGAAAATTTCAGACCAATATCCTTAATGAACATCGATGCAAAATTTCTCAACAAAATTTTACAAAATCGCATACAAAAATATATTAAAAAGATAGTGCACCCCAAACAAGTGGGTTTTATCCCAAGGATGCAAGGTTGGTTCAACATTTGGAAATCAATAAGTGTAATTCATCATATCAACAGACAAAGTCAAGAATCACATGATTATTTCGATAGATGAAATAAAAAGCATTTGATAAAATACAGCATCATTTTATGCTCAAAACACTAGAAAAAATAGGGATAGTGGGAACATTCCTTAACATTGTAAAGGCCATTTTGCTAAACCCATAGCCGATATCAATCTAAATGGTGAAAAACTGAAAGCATTCACCCTATAAACTGGAACAAGGCAGGAATGCCCTCTTTCACCACTTCTATTCAACATTGTCCTTGAAACTCCAGCCAGAGCAATTAGACTGACTAAAGAAATTAAAGAGATATGAATAGAGAAAGAAGAACTCAAACTATCCCTATTTACTCATGACATCATTATATATTTAGAAGAACCCGGGAAACTACACGACAAAACTTGTAGAACTCATAAGTGAATTCATTAAAGTAGCTGGATATAATATCAATGCTCATCAATACAATGCGTTTTTATAATAAGTGATGTCTTCAGAAAGAGAAGTTAAGAAAACTACCTCACTCATCATAGCCTCAAAAAAAAAAATAAAATACTTGGGAATCAATCTAACAAAAGAGGTGAAAGACCTCTACAATGAGAAATATAGAACATTAAAGAAAGAAAGAAAAAAGAAAGAAAGAAAACCTTAGAACATGGAAAGATCTCCCATGTTCTTGGATAGGTAGAAGTAATATTTTCAAAATGGCCGTACTACCAAAAGTGCTATACAGATTCAATGCAATTCCTATTAAAATCCCAATGACGAACCTTACAGAAATAGAGCAAGCAATCATGAAATTCTTCTGGAAGAATAAGAAACCCAGAATAGCTAAAGCAATTCTTAGCAGTAAAAGTGAAGCCGGGGGTATCACAATACTAGATCTTCAACTATACTACAAAGCAATGCCATTTAACAAAAATGGCATTGTATTAGTTCCAAAATAGACAGGTAGATCAATAGTACTGAAAAAGACATGGACACAAACCCAAATAAATACAATTTTCTCATACTAGACAAAAGTGCAAAAATATGCAATGGAGAAAAGATAGCCTCTTCAACAAATGGTGCTGGGAAAACTGGAAATCCATATGCATTAGAATAAAATTAAAACCCTATCTCTCATCCTGCAAAAAGCTCAACTCAAAGTGGATCACGAACCTCGGAATCAGACCAGAGATCCTTCATCTTATAGAAGAAAAAGTAGGTCCAAATCTTCAACATGTCCGCTCAGGATGAGACGTCCTTAAGAGGACTCCCATAACACAAGAAATAAAAGCAAAAATCAATAACTGGGATAGATTCAAACTGAAAAGCTTTCAGAGCCTACAGAGTGGGAGAAAATCTGTGCCACCCATACTTCCAATAGAGCACTAATCTCCATAATGTATAAAGAACTCAAAAAATGGACCCCAAGAATACAAATAATCCAATCAACAAATGAGCTAAGGAATGAACAGACACTTCAGAGAAGATCTACAAGCAATCAACAGACATATGAAAAAATGTTCAATTTCTCTAGTAATAAGAGAAATGCAAATCCAAACTATCCTCAAATTCCATTTCACCCCAATTACAATGGTGATTATCAAGAACACAAGCAACAATAGGTGTTGGTGAGGATGTGGGGAAAAAGGTACACTCATACATTGCTGTTGGGACTGTAAATTAGTGAAGCCACTCTGGAAAGCAGTGTGGAGATTCCTCAGAATACTTGGAATGGAACCACCATTTGACCCAGCTATCACACTTCTTGGCCTATACCCAAAGACTTAAAAGCAGAATACTACAAAGATGCAGGCACATCAATATTCATAGCTGCTCAATTAACAATAGCCAGATTGTGGAACCAACCTTGATGTCCTTCATTTGATGAATGAATAAAGAAACTGTGGTATACATATATATGATGGAATATTACTCAGTCATAAAGAATAATAAAATTATGGAATTTCCAGTAAAATGTATGAAATTTGAGAATATCATGCTAAGTGAGATAAGCCAATCTTAAAAAAACAAAAGAAGAATGATCTCGCTGATATACGGATGATGACACATAATGGGGGAGGGAGAAAGATTGGAGGAAGGAGGGACTGTATAGAGGAAAATGAGGTGTGCAAAAGGTGGAAGGAGAAGGGAAAAAATAACAGAATGAATCCAACACCATTACCCTATGTAAATGTGTGATTACACAAATGGTATGCCATTACTCCATGTACAAACAGAGAATCAACATGTATCCCATTTGTTTATTATAAAAATAAATTTAAAATAAAAAATAAATTTAAAATAAATTTAAAATATCATATAGAAAATGATAGTATATATTAAGACATATAAAGTATATACAAAATGAAAACTGTCCCTGGTAGCATTCCAACTCAGCACCAGAGAGACATCACAGGTATTTTACAGCTTACATAACCAAAGAAAGCCGTTTTGTTACCTTTGAGTTCTCATCACTCTTAAATATACTGGTGTAAACATATAAAGTTATTTTCTGGAGCCAGTGGGCTCAGTGCCATCAGTATATTTGGCCTCCAGACCTGGATCTGGCCATGAGCCAGGCCTTGAGAGCAGAAACCAAATATCTTTAAGTTTTTTAATGTTCTCAAACAGAGAGCTTATCTGTCCTTGAACAGGGGCACTGCCAGACCACTAAGTTTCTCATGCAAGTGGTTTACTCTTTGCCCTTATTTTACTTTTTGAAAGCAGTCTTAAACAAGTCTCCATTTGTTTCTACATTATGTTAGACTCAAACTAACTCATATGGGAAAGTTGAGGTTGGATGTGAGGTTTCTTTCTTACCTGTGACATGGAGCATCATGTAGCTGAGCATTTGAGCCTGAAGGTCCATTGTGTGCCTGAGCTCACCTCTTTCCCTAGGGCACCCCTTAAATTGGAGCAGAGTTCTGTGGTTTCTGAGGAAGAAACATGCAAATCACCAGGGTGGGCTAAGCAACCCTGGCTTATAGACCACATGGTCCTTCTACTGCAGAAGTTAAGTGGTCTAAAAGTGCAGGATTCTGATTGTTTTCCTGAGCTCCTGGTCTAGATTCTTACTTTGTTTCTGGGCTTCATTTGACAATGTTAACAAGGAAAGTCATGCTGGCAGAGTGCTCCTGTCTGTAGCTAGTCAGTGTCCTCTGTGAAAAAGACTTGACAAGGTTGACCACATGGCCTGTCCATCAGAGTGTCCTATCCCAAACCCTGCCTCCTCTCTCCTGACCAGTGGCTACAATAACTTTCCCATCCCTCATGGCCTGCTCAGATGACTGAGATCCAGTGTGAGCTGGAACTGAATATCTTCAGGGATGTTGTCATGAATCCATGCAGGGATTGCATACAGAGATTGAAACCACCACTAATGAGCCCAGCATGGACACTGTGCAGATGAAGGAAACTCAGCTCTCTGCACATTCCAACAACAATTTCTGCAGCACTCCATCCCAGGCTGCTTTTAACAGGACTCTGGACTTTGGGAAGCTGAAGACAGACTTATACTGAGGAATAGCGGTTTGAAGGCATAATCATTTGTCCTCAATAGGAACACTGCCCAGTTACTGTGGGTTTAAGCTTGAATACATATTTCCCTCTGGGAATATGGAGCATAGGGTTTACAAAAATGATGTTTTTTATTATCAAAGAGTGAGTGACAGCCCTGGGGTCAGAAAGTTTATGCGAGTCTTATCAAGGCAAGGTAGTGACAAGATTTATCCTGTCTTACAGCAAATTTGTCTCCCATTCCCATCTATGTTGCAGAGATGCAGATACCAGGAGGAAGCCTGAAGGTACCTCCAGAGCTTCCTCAGGGTGGAGGGGGCTGCATCAGGGCCTCTCTGATGAAGGAATTCTCCCAGGGACAACCTCAGAGGCCCTGCTGTGAGAACCAGGAGATGAGGTCTAATGGTACTCAGTTTTTTCTTTCTGCCAGGGCCTTGGCTATGGTCTTAGGTCCACATAGCACATGTTGGCAAGTTCTTCCTTTTATTTGCTTTGTTCTTTATCATTTCATATGACAGTAAAGCTTATTTTCACATATTGTGCATGCAGGGAGTATAACTTCCCATTCTTGTGGTCATACATGATGTGTAATTACATTGTTGGTGTATTCACATATGAAATTAGCAAATCATACCCAATCCACTCTACTATCATTCTTCATAATGACATAATGGCATAATGTCATCATATTCTCTTTCATCCTTTTAAAATTTCTCTAGACTAGTGAGTGATTATGACACTAACTTTGGTCATCTCTGCCTTTTCTCTTTGTTCTTTTTGAGTCTCTGTAAGGATCTCCAATGTTCTTGATTATTCCAAGAAAACAACTTTTGGTTTCAGTGATTTTATGGTTTTTATTTCATTGATCAATCTACTACTCTATGTCATTTTCTTACTTGTGCTTGTTCTGGGTTTCTCTACTGGATCCTTTTTGTTTCATAAGTGTTACATAATTGATATAGATAGTTTTGTGATTACTACCAGTACTGTAAATTACAAGTTTATATTTTCAAGTGCATTTATTTATTAATTTAAAAATTTCTACTTTTCCAGGTACAGTTGTGCACGTTAGTAATCACAGCAGTTTAGGGGGCTAAGGCAGGTGATCACAAGTTCAAAGCTAGACTCAGCAATGGAATGAGGACCTGAGTAACTTACCAATCAGTATCTAAATAAAAAATAAAGAATTTTTGGGTATGTTGCTTAGTGACTAACCACCTCTGGGTTCATTCCCTGGTTAAAAAAAAATTACCCTGTTGAAAGAGGGCATCATGTCCATTTATTCACATGGGAAGAAACAGCAGGAGCTTGAGTGAGGACCCCACCTGAGGTTACTATGTGCTGTGATGTTCAGACCCTTTATGAGGTGAAGCTCCCAGATGGGAGACCTTAGTGCAGGGGCCACTGGGCAGACACAGGAAGAAGACAAACAAAACCATCAATACTATAATGGTTCAGGTGGAGAACCCCAGATGGTCCCAGGATACATATCCCTGGTGTTCACCAACTGCACAAAGCCTCCTCTTGAGGTTGGTTGAAGCTCTGTTTTATTTCAAGCCCTAACGATATTGCAAAAGTATACAGACTTTTCATATGTAGTTAGAATATCTGATATTGAGTGGATCAAAGGGTAATCATCCAGGATGGACTTAACTTAAAAGCAACAAAACTTCCCCTATTATCCAGAAAACTCCTTGACTGATTTAATTACTAAGTATCCCAAGTGATTAGAAACTTCAGACAGTCTCTGAACTTTACTTGGGCCATGATCTTTTGGAGAATCTTGGATAACCAAAAGCCAGTACCATTGTTCTTACACCTGTGAAGAAAAGATTCTGCCAAAAATCTGAAAGGACTTGGGAGGAGATTCTACAAGTCTCTGTATGAGAGTGTAGCCAAGGAAGCCCTGAAGAGGGGACCCACTGAGGCCTACCCACATATCTGATTAACAGAGATAGGCACTTTGAGTGTATAGGGGTTTAGTCCACGAAGTGTGTGATGGTTTACCATGGACTGGAAGAAACCTACTCCAATAATGCAGCTTGATATGTAGACAGACATATCTGTGGGTTACAAATTTAGAAATTAATGATTCTCTTTAAACAAAAATGTTACAGGAGTGAAGATTATGGAATTGGGCTAGTGCTGCAGGTTATCATGGAAAGTAAGCAACATTAGGCTTTTCCTTAATAATCAAATCATGCTTACCCATCTCCAGACTTCTGGAAGGTAATGGGCACAGTGAAGTTGGTTCTTTATTAACAGAGAACGTTATTCAGCAGTCTCCAACTTCAAGCTTGCTGGTGAAGCTAGAATTGAGGACAATTCTTGAATCTTGTGGAATAAAGGATTGGAGGCCATCTGAGTCTGGGAAGTTGGATACCACCTCTGGGAGATTACAATGTCAGTTTCTCCAGAGCCATTTTGATCATAAGTTTACTTGTCTAACTATACCTCCCAAACAGGTGCAGGCAGGGAAATTCTACTTAGTGTTCCCAGACCCCTTTGGTCCTTTCATTCTGCTCATCTGCTTCTCATCTTTTTGCAATCTCACTGTCATCTCCTGGGTCTGGTCATGTAGGAAGGAAGGAGAAAGACAAGGGGGAAGAGAACAGGAGAACAAAGGAGATCCTGATCTCTAAAAATGCAGTGTGCACTCACATCTTGGAATTCTAGAACATCAGCTATGGCCCCCTCTCTCCCTCCTAGGAGAAGTCTGTGTTACTACTTTTAAATAAAACCTGCTTAATATGCTTGCCTTGTTGTGCCTCTTTTTTTAACTTCAACATGTGAGGAAGCAGAACTCATCACCAATAAATGGTGGTATCACTGTTGTCCAGCACCTATCTCTGCACAACAGGCCACCTCCAATTACTAGCCTAGTGAGACAGATCAAAGATCTCAGAGGAGCCAGGAGAAAAATTTCCACACAGGCCCAGTGGAAGGCCCTACCCTTTGAGGACAAGGTTAGTTGAAAGAGACCCTGGGCTCTGCCGCTCTGCAGTGATGGACGAGGGATAGAGCAGAAGAGGTGGAATTCAAAGGCAGGTGGTTGTAGAAAAGAGTTTCAACACTTTCCAGAGCAATCTGTGTGGGAGGGCACTGAAAGGATTCCATGAAGAACATCAGAGATGAGCTCCACAACCCTGACGTTCCACAGTCCAGCACCTTATTCATCACTCAATCTACCGGGGTCCAGCCCTAGCAGGAGTCCATGGGTTCCACACTGGTAAACCGGGTGCAAGGAGACAGCATCGGCGATGGATGGAGAATGAAAGACACAGACTCTAGTTCTGGTGCAATCAATCCCACTTTATTCTAGGGAAGGCTGGGTTTATATACATTTTTTTCAGGCTTTGATGACAGGCTTGTGATTAATAAAATCAAAGAAGTTTCCAAAGCAGAGGCAGAAATTATTTTTACCGAAATATTATGAGAAAACAGTAACCTTACAGATTATCCTTACCTAATCACAATTGTTTTAAGAATATCTAACTATGTCAATGAGCTAATACAATGTTTATTTCCTTAATATCTAAACTCTATATGACCTAAGACTATTTGTATTATTTTTGCAGTAAAGCAATAGACAAATAATGTCATGTGACCATCTCTACAAGGTCCATCTGGTTAATATCTAAATTGCTGAGTTAAGGGCTACAGGAGGGCAGAACTCACAGAGGTTCTCGTGGCCAAGTTTTTTTACTGAATAGATTACCTTGCCTTATGTAGCTCTTTTTCCCAGAACAGGGCATTGTGTACCAATGTTTACTATAGGGGTGACCTATTCTTTGAAGGAAGGAAGGAATGTTGTGGAACCTTATTCTTTTACCTTACCACCACACATAAACAAACCATCATCTGGATTAAGCCACCCTGTAGGAGACAGGGGGAGATCTATATCTACCTTCTCTAAGGGCTTGCCTTTAGGGGGGTACCAGGGTTTGCCATTGATAAAATAAGCTGGTCTATATCTAGTAGCTACTGTGGGAGGTGCTTTGTGCTTAGAACTTGGGGAAACATTGTTATCTATAATTTTCTGTGCCCCAACAGGTTCTGGCTGTGCCAGTAATGCAGTGTATGATTTTTAACATAATAAAAACATTCTTCTATAGTGAGGTTAACATCACAGGGTTTCAACATGTGTTTTGTCTCCGTGATATTTTTCTGGAAATTTGTAGAATTATTCCCATCACCTCTAGCAAGATCCTCAGACTGAAGTGAGTAATATATTATTAGGAAAACTCCACAGAATAACATCCAACAAGGGAAGCATACATCTGGCATGCAATCCTTTTAGGATGAGTCTCTGCAATCATCCTTCAGTGGAACTCTGTGAAGCACTTCAAGGAGAGCCATTCACCCCCGCACCAATCCACAACCCAGGGATGGAATGATCTGCTCAGTGCAGCTGCACGTCCACAGTCTCTGAATCAATCCAGGGTGTGTCCAGATATGTGGGGAGGAGTTGATAATAGGAGGCCAGGTGTGCTTGGAGGAGGGAAGGAGAATCCACTATGTGGTCTTTTGGAAAATAGAAGACTAACAGAGCAACCCCATCAAGACAAGTCAGGGGAGTGGAATGTACTGCAGCCTATGCATATGCCAGGGTGCAGAAGGGCATGTGGGGAAGGAGCTTAGAGAAAGCTAGATCACTCTAGAGAAGAATGCCCTCCAACAAAAGAAAGGTGTTTCCTGCAAAATCATGAATAAAAAGACATAAACCCACAGGACATTCAGAGTTACAGATGAAACACCAAGCAAAGAATGCCGTGAACAGTGACTGCCTCCAGCTCCAGGTGTGAACTAAAAGAAAAAAAAAAGCAAGACCTAAGAGATTATTATAACACAGGGAGAAATGTGAGCAGAGGGACACAGGGTTCACAGCCACAGGACCAGACAGAAAACAGAAAGAGGTAGGAATACAAGAACAGTCCCTCAGAACACAGAATAAATTACAGAGGCTTGTGGAGAAAGCACAGAGAAGATGTTCAATATGTGTTGATAATTGATACACTTTAATTACAAATTAGATATAGAAAATAAAATATGATTCAATGACATAGGAGGCAATATATCTAAGTGAAGATACATGAAATCACACAACATCATGTGTTTGAGAATCACATTTATGAAATACATGGATATAAAAACAAAACTACAAGGATATGTTAGTATTTATGTAAATATATGTTTAATATGTGGTATAGAGAGACTGAGATGAGATCAAATAATTCTAAACAAAACTAAAAACAATTGTCAAAGAAAACAATGGAAAAATAAAATACTTGCTAAATCAGTTCTAAAATCAATGTGGAATACAAATTATACTTGGTGAATCTCATATATGTGAAAATAAAGGGAAATATCTAGAATTATACCCCATAAAGATGACAGAAAATTGTTTTATAGAACAACATGTAAGATTCAAAAAAAGCATTATCTGTCATCGAAATTAAAAATTTGATTGGCAAAATATTTTGTTAAGGGGAAATAACCATTGAAATAACCAATTCATCATGCTGTCAAGCAAACATTTTGTTGGACAATTGTCTCAGAACAATGGAAGCTTCTCACTCAAATTTGTGTATGAATGTTCAAAGAAGCTTTATCCACCGCAGCCAAATCCAGGAACCAACTCAAGTGTCCTTCAGTGAGTAAGAAGCTACAATAGCTGTGGTCTATATGGCATGGCATGGTACTGGGCATAAAGCCTAGTGGGTTATGGATGCAACCAGCATTGAGGAGCCTCCAGTGTCTTATGCTGAGTGAAAAACCAGAGTCATGTGGTGCCTATCACATGACTGCTTTCTCATGTAGAACAGGGGTGGGACCCTGGCCTGGACCCTGCTTGGCACACACTCTGCCATGAGCTAAGCCCAGCCCCCATATGCCTTTCTTGCAATTGTAGTGGGGTCTGGGATGGAGAAGGAAGCATTTTGGTTGTAATAGGTACACATCTGGGAGACTCCTAGTGGTGGTTCATGTGAATAGCTTGATCATGGGTGATTCAGGCTGTAGAAGTGATAAACTTGCCCAGCACCACACACACTGTTGTGGGGCACAAGTTAAGAATTGCTATTTTATGTTGCCAAACATGTCATGCTAAGCAACTGTTGATGGGCAGACGCAGGGCCATGGGGGAAGCCCTTCCTATATAACACGGAGTCTCAAGGTAAAATGGAGTCTCTTTTTAGTCATTGCCCATATAGCCTGGCCTATAACATTTCCATGGAGTCAAATATGTCAACCCATCACAACACATTTCACTATCCAGCACAAACACAAATATGAGTGTAAGCTGTGAAAACTACTTGAGCTCCATGGATCATATCTATTACAGTTTTCTCATGTTGAAATTGTGCTCTAGTTATGCGTGACATGAACACAGAAAAAGCCAGAGAAAGGTGCATGGGTCTGTTCTGGATACTCCTTGCAATGACTGTGAATATGCAATTATTTTAAAAACAAAAAAAGTAAAGATAAATATCATAGACTTTTTTACTTGCAGACTATAGGGAAAAAACCTGGACATTTTTCTCTCCAAGATTGTCAGAAATTTTAAGATTTGATATCTACCTGTGCTGGGGAACTTGGGGTGAAACTCATCCAATGTTGATAGGGTTCTGCAGTGCAGCCCTTACTTAAGGCAAACTGTGATTACTAATGGGAAAAGTTAAAATATGATGCAAGTTTTCTAATGGGAAAATAACCAATGGAAATAAAGTTACACTGTGCCTGTGGAAACATATGAATAAGAGAAGAATGGATATTGTGTGATATTCATTCTATAAAAAAATTCACATTGAAAGTAAGTCATTTTATTCCAATGATTCATAAATTATACAAAATTAATTACAAAAAATAGAATCCAAAAATATTTTTGTGTGATACAGTGTTTGAACCTGCAACCTGCAAATTTTTTTTTCCTTTGGTACCAGGGATTGAATTCAGGGGCAGTTGACCACAGCACCACATCCACAGTCCTGTTGTGTATTTTATTCAGAAACTGGGTCTCACTGGGTTTCTTAGGTCTTTGTTATTGCTCTGGTTGGCTTTGAACTTGATATCCTCCTGCTACACCCAAGCAGCTGGGTTTACAGGCATGTGAACTGCACTGGCCTAGAATCTAAAATGTAAACCAGGGAACTATAGCATACACAATATAGTTCACTCCTGTTCTAAATTAAATATGATGTATACTTCCTAGTGTGCCTATAGATTCTCCCACTAATGTAATCATGAAAGGTTTTTAGGACAGCAATCATGATCGACACCAGTGGGGAGAAGCCAGAGTGAGTTTGGGTCTTGGTCTCTATATGGCACCTCACAAGAGTGAATCCCCAATTTACATGATAAAAAAAAAAAACAGGAATTATGTGTGTTATGGTTCAAATGTAGTGGCCCCCAAAAAATTCACATGTGAAACAATGCATGAAATCTCAGAGGAGAAATGATTGTGCTATTGTCTTAACCTAATCAGTGAATTGATCACAGATGGGATTAACTGAGTGGTGACTCTAGGCAGGTGGGTGTAGCTGGAGGAGCTGATTCATTAGGGTGAACTTGGTATTTTACCTAAATCTTTGGTAGGGGTTTCTTAGAGGAAATGTACCTGTCCAAGACAGAAGACAAAAGATGTGTATTATTTTCATACTGTACAGTAAGAGCATTTCTTGTGAACAAGGCAATGATGAGAGCATTATTTACATGAGAAAGTCTATATTCCCATTTTTGTTTTCTTTTAAAAGGCACATTTTAAGTGTGTGATGTACACATTCTACTAAAGCCTTCCCAGTGGGATTGTGAGGATTTCCATGGTTTCAAATTATATTCCATTGATTACAAAACTTAGCAAAGTAACTAGAAGTATAAGAAGGGGCATTCTCAGTTTTTAAATGATGAGGTTTGCTCACGGTGGCAGCACAAAGGAGCACATGAGAGATAAAGGCTGAGACCTTCTCTGAACAATGTGCACTGGCCCTTTTAAGACCTAAGGATGTATCTGTGGTAACATGTAAAAATAAATAGGGGTGAAAAGGAGGAAAATGAGTTATATTTATCTGTCAAAGGGCATTATAATATAAACCTCGAGGGTTAACTGTTTCCCAAGTGGGGAAACAAAAGGGTTTAAAATGAGAGCAATTATAAACAATGATATGGGCCTGTTGAGAGGAAATAGAAAAGGATTTCATTTAAAAATATAAACATTTTGATGAAAAATGTGTGTGATAACATGGCATCTGTAAAGAGAGGATAAAGTGATTTTATAGCAGCATCAGTATGAACATTTTCTTCAGTGAGTTGTCCAGAAATCTTAGTGTGACCATGCATATGAGGAAAAAATACTGGAGCTGTATAATCCTATAAAAGGCATTAAAAGAGATTCTCCAGCATCTCAGAGCAGGCCCCCCAGTGAGAGCCTTTCTGCACAGAACCAAGCATCAAGTCCCTGAACCAGTGCAGCGAGTTCCTGCCCGCAGATTGCTTCAGGGACCAGGACAGAGCAGCCAGGGAATTCCCCAAGCAGCCCAGCCCCCTCCAGCGGGAAGCGCCTTTCCAGGCTAGCATCTCGGAGCAGACCGCACAGTGAGAGCCTTTCCACACAGAGCCAGCCACAAGTCCCGAAGCCAGCGGAGACCTCCGGCCCACAAGCAGCCTCTGGGACCAGGGTAAGGCAATCAGAGACCTCTCCTGGTGCACCTGGCCCCCCGAACCCCCCCCAGCCACAGGCTCTTTCCAAGGGGCAATCCAAAATGGAGGACTAGAGGGTGGCTGAATCTCCAGTCACTCCAGAACCCAGGATTCAACAAGGGGAGGCATTGAGAGACTCACACTAAAATAGAGCCACAGGGTGACTCTCCCCCACCAGGTGAAGCTCTGCCCGGGTGGCAGGCTGGATTCAGGCAACTTATCAGAGTAGGGCAGGGCAGCTAGGGTCTTCACCAGGCAGCCCTGCACATTCTGGCTTTGGCCTCCTCCAACAGGGTTAGATTCTCCAGCAACTCAGAGCAGGCCCCCCAGAGAGAGCCTTTCTGCACAGAACCAAGCTCCAAGTCCCTGAGCCAGCGTGGCAAGTTCCTGCCTGCAGGTTGCTTCAGGGACAAGGACAGGGCAGCCAGGGACTTCCCCAAGCAGCCTGTCTCACTCCGGCGGGAAGTGCCTTTCCAGGTTAGCTTCTTGGAGCAGGCCCCCCAGTGAGAGACTTTCCACACAGAGCCAGCTCCAAGTCCTGGAACCAGAAGCGGGCTAGGGGCAGCTTTCCTTGGAAGCACTGCATTATCAAGTTATTCCAAGACTTCAGGCTACTGAAGGCAGGAAGGTGATATAGTGGAAATCTATGGGGACACTATAAGCCAAAAGAAGAATTCTGCAATATCACAAAGTCCCACTGACATCTAACCAATATGAGAAAACAAGGGAAAAAAATGTCCCAAACAAACCTAGATACTATATCAATAAAACCCAATGACAGCACAGCAGAAGAAATGTCAAAAAGGGAGTTCAGAATGTAAATAATTAAAACAATCAGGGAAGCAAACGAGGAGATGAAAGAGCAAATGCAGGCATTGAAAGAGGAGATGAAAGAGCAAATGCAGGCATTAAATGATCGCACCAATCAACAGTTAAAGGAGCAAACATGGGAAGCAAGAGATCATTTCAATAAAGAGTTAGCGATATTGAAAAAAAAAAAACAGAAATTCTTGAAATGAAGGAAACAATAAACCAAGTTAAAAACGCAATAGAAAGAATAACCAATAGGATAGAACACCTGGAAGACAGAACCTCTGATATTGAAGACAAAATATTGGATCTTGAAAACAAAGTTGACCAAACAGAAAACATGGAAAGAAATCATGAACAGAATCTACAAGAATTATGGGATATCATGAGAACGTCAAGTTTAAGAATTATTGGGATTGAGGAAGGCTTGTAGAAACAAACCAAAGGAATGAACAATCTATTCAACGAAATAATATCAGAAAATTCCCAAATCTGAAGAATGAAATGGAAAACCACGTACAAGAGGCTTATAGGACTCCAAATATACAAAATTACAACAGACCCACATGAAGGCACATTATTATGAAAATACCTAACATACAAAATAAAGACAGAATTTTAAAGGGCGCAAGAGAAAAGAATCGAATTACATTCAAGGGGGAAACAATAAGAAATCAGCAGATTTTTCATTCCAGACCCCAAAAGCTGGAAGGGCCTGGAACAACATTATCAAGCCCTGAAAGAAAATGCATGCCAACCTAGAATACTATACCCAGCAAAACTTACCTTCAGATTTGACCATGAAATAAAATCATTCCATGATACACAAAAGCAAAAAAAAAAAAAAATTACAAAAAGAAAGCCAGTATTACACAACATTATCAGCAATATATTTCATGAGATAGAAATGGAAAATGATGATGCAAATCAGCAGAGGGAGGAAGTAGCGTAAAGAAATAGTCAAATGGAGAAGAATCCAAGTCGTGTCAAAAAACAAAAATGAGTCAAATGACCAGAATTCACATCATATCTCAATAATAATGCTGAATGTTAATGCTCTGATATTATCAATCAAAAGACATAGACTATAAGATTGGATAAAAAAAAAAGATCCAACAATATGCTGCCTGTAAGAGACTCATCTCATAGAAAGAGATACCCACAGACTAAAGGTGAAAGGATGGGAAAAAACATACCATGTACATGGACACAGGAAAAAAGCTAGAGTATCTAGATTCATTTCAGATAATGTGGGCTTCAAACCAAAGTTAGTAAGAAGGGATAAAGAAGGATATTTCATACTGATTAAGGGAAGCATAAATCACCGAGACATAACAATCATAATTACCTGTACCCCAAAAGTGGCTTATCCATTTACCTCAAACAAATTTTTCTCAATTACAGAAATCAAATAGACCACAACACATTAATACTAGGTGATTTTAAAACATCTCTCTCGCCATCCAACAGATCTTCCAAACAAAAATTGAATAAAGAAGTCATAGATCTCAATAACAAATCAATAATTTAGACTTAACAGACATTTATAGAATATACCATTCAACAAAGAGCAAATACACTTTCTTCTTAGCAGCACATGGATTCTTCTCTAAAATAGACCATGTCTAATGCCACAAAGCAACTGTTAGGAAATACAAGAAGATAGAGATTCTACCTTGTACTCTCTCAGCTCATAATGGATTGAAATTAGAAATAAATGACAGAATAAAAAACAGAAACTTCTCCAATACCTGGAGATTAAATAATACATTATTATATGATGAATGGATAACAGAGGACATCAGGAGGGAAGTAAAAAAATTCTTAGAAGTAAACAAGAACAAAGACACATCATATCAAAATCTCTTGGACACTATGAATGCAGTACTTAGAGGAAGATTTATTCCATGGGGCACATTCAACAAAAGAAGTAGAAATCAACCAATAAACGACTTAACACTACAGCTCAAAGCCCTAGATAAAGAAGAGCAGACCAACACCAAAAGTAGTAGAAGACAGGAAATAGTTAAAATCAGAGCCAAAAATCAACGAAATTGAACCAAAAGAAACAATCGGAAAAATTAACAAAATAAATAGTTGGTTCTTTGAAAAAATAAACAAAATTGATAAACCCTTAGCCACACTAACAAAGAGAAAAAGGGAGAAAACTCAAATTACTGAAATTTGGAATGAACAAGGAAATATCACAACAGATATGAGTGAAATGCAAAACATAATTAGAAGCTATTTTGAAAATCTGTAATCCAACAAAACAGAAAACCTCGAAGACATCAAGTTTCTAGGGACATATGAATTACCTAAACTGAACGAGGAGTACATACACAACTTAAATAAATCACTTTCAAGCAATGAAATAGAAGAGGTCATCAAAAGCCTACAAACAAATTAAAATCTGGGACCAGATGGGTTCTCAGCCGAGTTCTATAAAACCTGTAAAGAAGAGCTCATTAGAATACTCCTCAAAGTATTACATGAAGTAGAAGAGGAGGGATACTTCCCAAACCCATTCTATGAAGCCATTATTACCCTGATACTTAAAACCAATAGAGACACATCCAGGAAAGAAAATTTCAGACCAATATTCATAATGAACATCGATGCAAAAATTCTCAACAAAATCTTAGCAAATCCCATACAAAAATATATTAAAAAGATAGTGCACCACGATCAAGTGGGTTTTAGCCCAGGGATGCAAGGTTGGTTCAAAATCCAGAAATCAATAAATGTAATTCACCATATCAACAAACTAAAAGTCAAGAATCACATGATTATTTCAATAGATGCAGAAAAAGCAGTTGATAAAATGCAGCATACCTTTACACTCAAAACACTAGAAATAATAGGGATAGTGGGAACATTCCTTAACATTGTAAATGCTATCTATGCTAAAACCATGGCCAATGTCATTCTGAATGGTGAAAAACTGAAAGTATTTCCCCTAAACACTGAAACAAGGCAGGGATGCCCTCTTTCTCCATTTCTATTCAACAATGACTTCGAAATTCTAGTCAGAGCAATTAGACAGACCAAAGAAATTAAAGTGATATTAACAGGATAAGAAGATCTCAAATTATCTCTATTTGCTGATGACATGATTATATATTTAGAGGAACCAGGAAATCCAACAGAAAACTTTTAGAACTCATAAGTGAATTCAGTAAAGTAGCAGGATATATGATCAATGCTTGTAAATCTAATGAATTTTTATATATAAGTGAGGAATCTTCAGATAGAGAAGTTAGGAAAACTACCCCATTACAATAGCATCGAAAAAAATAAAATACTTGGGAATCAATCTAACAGAAGAGGTGAAAGACCTCTACAATGAGAACTACAGAACACTAAAGAAAGAAATTAAGAGAACCTTAGAAGATGGAAAGATCTCCCATGTTCTAGGATAGGCAGAATTAATATTGTCAAAATGGCCATACTACCAAAAGTGCTATACAGATTCAATGTAATTCCAATTAAAATCCCAATGATGTGCCTTACAGAAATAGAGCAAGCAATTATGAAATTCATCTGGAAGAATAAGAAACCCAGAATAGGTAAAGCAAACCTCAATAGAAAGAGCGAAGCAGGGGTTATCGCAATACCAGATCTTCAACTCTATTACAAAGAATTAGTAAAAAAAAGGCATGGTATTAGTACCAAAATAGACAGGTAGATCAATGGTACAGAATAGAGGACAAGGACACAAACCCAAATAAATACAATTTTCTCATACTAGACAAAAGGGCCAAAAATATGCAATGGAGAAAAGATAGCCTCTTCAAAAAATCGTGCTGGGAAAACTGGATATCCATATGCAGCAGAATGAAATTAAACCCCTATCTCTCACCCTGCACAAAACTGAACTAAAAATGGATCAATGACCTCAGAATCAGACCTGAGACCCTGTATCTTATAGAAGAAAAAGTAGGTCCAAATCCTCAACTTGTTGGCTTAGGATCACTCTTCCTTAACAGGACTTCCATAGCACAAGAAATAAAAGCTAGAATCAACCACTGGGATCGATTCAAACTAAAAAGCTTTCTCTCATCAATGGAAACTCTCAGCAATATGAAGAGAGAGCCTACAGAGTGGGAGAATATCTTTGCCACTCATACTTCATATAGAGTGCTATTTTCTAGAATATATTGATAACTCAAAAAACTCTACACCAAGAATGCAAATAATCCAATCAACAGATGGGCTAAGGAAATGAACAAATACTTCACAGGAGAAGGTCTACATCAATCAACATATATATGAAAAAATGTTCAACATGCTTAGTTATAAGAGAAATGCAAATTAAAACTACCCTAAGATTCCATCTCACCCCAATTTGAATGGTGATTATCAAGAATACAAGCAACAATATGTTTTGGAGAGGATGTGGGGAAAAAGGTACACTGATACATTGCTGGTGGTGTTGCAAATTAGTGCAGCCACTCTGGGAAACAGTGTGGAGATTCCTCAGAAAGCTTGGAATGGAAACACCATTTGACCCAGCTTTTCCACTCCTTGCTCTATACCCCAATGACTTAAAATCAGCATTGTACAGAGATGCAGTCACATCAATGTTCATAGCTGCTCAATTCACAATAGTCATATTGTGGAACCAACGTAGATGTCCTTCAATTGATGAGTGGATAAAGAAACTGTGGTGTATATATACAATGGAATATTACTCAACCATAAAGAATAATAAAATTATGGCCTTTGCAGGCAAATGGATGCAATCATAGAATATCATGATAAGTGAGATAAACCAATCTAAAAAAACCAAAGGATGAATGATCTCACTTATAAGCAGATGATGACACATTATGTGGGTGAGAGTTGGCAAGAATGGAGGAAGGAGGGACTGTATAGAGGGAAAAGGGGGATGGGAGGGGTGGAGTGAAAGAACAAATAACAGAATGATTCAAACACTATTACCCTATATAAATGTATGATTACACAAATTGTATGTCTTTATACCATGTACAGAGAAACAAAATGTATCCCATTTGTTTACAATAAAAAAAGAAAATCCATCCTAAAAAAATAGAACTCATCAGAAAAACTTAACCTAGGTGTGTAAGATCAAAATTGTGAGATCAGAAAATATACCATTTAAGAAAAAACAAGAATCCTAGAAGAAAAATTGTTAATGGCCATTAATTATAGTATAAGAATGAGAACAAGACAGGCACAAGGGGGAGGAGAGAGAAAGAGGGGAGAAAGAGGGAGATGGAGAAAACGAGTGAGAGTCTTAAAACAATTTTCCTGTTTTTCAGCCCAGAAGTTTTAAATGGACAGTTTTTTTTTTTTTCTTCAGTCTCTTGTTGATCCCTCGCTGAGCCTGCTAGATAACATTCATTGCAAAGGAAATTGCTGCCTTGGGATTTTTAATCCTTGTTAATTTCTTAGCTTGGGTTTGGCTGAACAGGTGAGGGCTATTGCCAAATCCTTGAAGCAACATTTTCTAGGTTAATTGAGATCCACCATCTGGTACATTAAAGGTAAACAGAGATTGCAATTGAAAGTCTAGGGTGTACAGAAAAAGGCAACTTCAAAATCTAACATCATAACACTATGTAAGATACTGAAATTTCTTAATGAAGTTTGCAGAGTTTGGAGGTGAAGGAGCCTAGATGCTTCTCTATCTGGGAAGGATCAGAGAAGGAGAAAGGAATGTGGACTCTCAACCCTCCTTCCACACCAGCAATCTCCCACAGGGGAGCTAGAACATTTGTTTGAGACCTCGTGGCAGGAGGACTGGGTAGACAGGGCAGAAGTCCAAATAGAGCAGGGCAAAGGAGACAGAGGAGCAAGGGCCAGTGGTGCCTCTGCTGCAGGAGACCAGTATGGGGGTAGATCATTTTCTGGGTCAGAGTATGAGAAGGAGGAGGGATTAGGAAGGGAGAAGAAGCCAAAAGAAGGTGTTCAGGTTTGCAGGAACAGCAAGACTCACAGAAGTTGTATGCCATTAAGTGACCATTTTGATTGATTATCTGAAGGATACTGTGGCCAAATATCATTACACAACTGAATAAAATTTTGGTGGCTGTAGGCCAGGTGAAGAGGATTAAGATTATCTTGTAGAAACCTCAGCAGTAAATCTGCCAGAATGGAGGACCCAGATCCCATGGTGGAGACTGATAAATAGCCAAGTCAGTGTCTAAGGCAACCCAAGGTCAGAGACTAATTGACTGGAGATGAGAAGACAGCACATGATGGGAGTTGTCACCCCCATCAGTGCATGCCAGGAAAAAGGCAAGGGGGTTAAGAACCTGTGGCAGAAATTTTGAGAGAAATACTAAAGAGGAGCCTCAACCCAGAAAGGGAATCTCCACCATAAAAATTGGGATCCACTCATCACATAAGGTCAACTAAGGGTGCCAACTGTAATTGTAAAAGTCATGGCAGGTGAAACCCCTATTCCTCAACTGCCTCAAGGGTACTAGACCAACAGTCATGTCTCACTTCAGCAGAGGAGTGCTTAAATCGACCTATGGGAAACTTACCAATCTGAAGTTTGTGAATATGCAACCAAGTGTCACAGTGAATGGAATGTGAGATCAGCATCAGAGGGTCTGGGACAACAGATGGGAATTCACTCATCTAATTGGCAGTAGAAGAGCACATCCAAATCATGGCACAAATAAAAGCACCCAAAAACCATTCCTGATGTGGGAACACACACAAGAGATTTTATTAAGCAGAGAGGTAGAGTGTCTGAATACAAGTGTTTGAGAGAGAGAATGGTGGGGGAGCTATTCTTAGGTACTAGAATTTTGTGGGGTAATAACATTCTGACCAATGATTGACTAGGAAGTTTGTGGGCTAACAATCTAGGTTGTAAGATGGTGGGGGGGTGCAGAACAATGGTGGCAGCAAAATGACAGATCTGATGCAAATACCATCTATAAACAACTTAATACAACCCAACAGGAAAAGGGAGGAGGAAAACACAGGCCATAAAATCCTCACAGGTGGGAGGAAAAACAGGAAGCTGAAGGACACAGCTGTTATAATTTCCTTAGATGAGGGTTCAGCAAATATGTTCCTCAAAGAACCAGATAGCAAAGAGGTAAGTTTTACAGGCTCCATAGTCTCTTCCACAACTGCTCAACTCTGCCCATAGAACTGAAGAAGAATCTCAGCCAAGATGTAAACCAATCAGTGATGTTCTCCAGTAAAATTTTACTACAGAAATACAAGACAGGCAGAGGGTGGGGCAATGTATATTTGCCTCTTGGTATGTAGTTTGAGTAGAGTAGCAGTAGTAGTAACAAAAGAAGTAGAAAAGTAGTAGTAATTGTGATTTGCACACACTGTTCAGAGAAAAACCCCATTCTTGTAGGAAAGTAGAGGGAACAAGTTATGAATGGGCAGTGAGCAATGCATGGCTCAGAACTGAGGCAGAGGCAAAATTTAAATTGAGGCCTGGAAGAATCAAGCCTGTGATTTTATCCATGCCTTTATTGACACTAAAATGTTCACCTCATTATCCAGGAAATTGGAAACTGGAAGATTGTTCACCTGTCATCTACTCAGACATACTGAGATTCTGCAGAAAACGATAAATCCATGGAAGGCTAAGAAGCTTTCTAAAAATCAATTGTTGAAAGCAAAATGAAATCTATCTCTTGGTTTCTGTGCATTACTACTACACATGTTTCCAGTAATAATAGCAGCAATTTTGGCATCTGTAGAGTGCTTATGACATTCTTTAAATGTCCCATTTATTCTTCATAACAATCCTATGATAGAGACAAAACTGACTTCTCTGATCTCATAGTACATGTAAGAAATGAAGCATAAAATAATAACTGATTTGCCAAAGGTCATATAAACAAGAGGAGGTGGAGCTGAGATGTGAACCTTGGTTTGTTCTCTAAGCCCAGGTTCTGCATCATCAGACTGTACTGACTAGGGCTTCCTGTTCACTGCACTGCACTTTAGGGCTTGAGGGAGTCCCATTACATCCCTAAGGAGTACTCAGAATTATCTGCAGTTTTGAAATTGTGATATGCTGAACTTGGAGTGCACAGCATCAAACAGAAATTAAGCAGACTGTGCTGTCACCATAATAGTCATCTAAGGTCTTAAAGCTCTTAATACACTGCCTGCCCCCAAGAACAGCTAAAAATAGTTTCCACAGGAGTTTCCTTTCAGGAACCATCTAGTCTTTTGGAATAAAATGTTTTCTAATAGTGTTAGAAGGTATCATGTTTCTCCTCCCATTCCCATTCTCTAAGCTCTTGAGTAACTGGATGCCCTGGCCTGCAGGACATCAACGGGTACCTGGAGGGGAGTGCTGGAATTGAAAGAGACACGAGAAATGGAGACAAGACAAAAGCCTGATCAAGTCTTGTTTATTAGAGGAATTAACACAGTTAATATAAAGTACAGAAACCAATCAGAGTAAAGCTCGCGAAGGCAAGACTAGTCTCGCGCCAGAACTCCAATAAGGGAGTGTAGTTGTCCAATCATGAAGCACCATGCAATCTAGTCTGATGCACCTGGTATAGTCTGACATTTGTGTGTGCAGGTGTAGGCATCCTCCGCCATCATCTGGCAGGCGCCATCTTAGCTCAGCATGAGGCCAGGCAGTGGGTGTGACCATGAGGCAAGGCAGGGCAGGGTGTGTGACCTGCCAGCTCCAGACAGGTCCCCCTTCTTTATTTTATAGAGCTGGAGTGACAGTCCCTCGGGAACTGCACCTGTCTTAGGTTGTCCGTGACAGAGCGACATCCTTACCGGTCATTGGACAATGAGGCTCTAGCCCTCATTTCCTGTCTTAGGTTGGTATGTGCTCCCACGAATCTTACCCATCATTGGGTGACCAGTTCAGCACACAGGGGTGATGGTCTTTTACGATCTAATATTGATCAAATGTTGCACCATCACAATCCATCATCTCCAGTCGATGGTAATGAACCTGAATAGGTTTTGCTTGTATAGCCTCAATTTGAGCTTTGATGAAAGCCATAATCTTGTTGAATATCAAAGGACCTATAGATACGACAAGCAGAAAGCAAAGGAGGGGACGTAAGAAAGGAAGGAGATATGGAAGGAGTCCACTGAATCCAGTCCATAGTGGATTGTCAGCCAGTGCTCGTCGGCATTTTTCTAGGTCTTCTTGCAGCTGTTTGATCTTGTCCTTAACGATTCCTGACTTGTTGGCATAGAAACATCACTTCCTCTGCAAAGCCAAACCAATGCCTCCCTGTTCGGCAGTTAGAAGGTCTAAACCTCTTCTATTTTGTAGGACCACTTCTGCCAAGGAATCTACCTGATCTTGAAGATCTTGTATGGTGCTTGAGAGTATCTGTACATCAGAAATCAATTGTCTGGATAATTTAGTATATTGAGTAAGAGAGACCCCCAAACCAGCAATACCTGAGGCCACTGCTGTAGTTATTCCAAGTCCTGCAAGTAGAGGAATGAAAGTGACAGCACGTTTAGGTCACCCTGTAATGTAGTCAATTGTTGGTATAGGGACAGGCTCATCTCCTGGAATAATGTCTACGTTTGGGAGTAAGGCAGCTAAGACACATAGTCCAGTTCAGTTGATATGCAGTTGAGTAAAAGCCTTAATACCTCCACAAACAAACACAGTGCCATTAGGGGGCCACAATGGCTGTGAAAGTTTGAATGTCTTAGAACAACCACTAAAGGTTATAGTCCCTACATCTAAATCCCAGGTATTATTATAGCCAGGTGAAAAAAAGCAAGTAGTATTGGAGTACATGAATGGCTGTACTAGAAATGGTGGAGTCGATAAGCAATTTCTACCAGCAAAACTGGACCAAGATGCATCAAGATTGGTCATAGTCTTATAACATCACTGTGAGGTCGGTAGCAGAGTTATTTCTATAATCAATTGGGATAGCTAGTGGAACAGGATATCCTTGCTGTAGGCAAAGCCAACAATCTACAGTCAAGGGAGAGTTAGACTGATTAAGCAAGGCATGAGTGGCCTCAAGGATATTATATGTGGCAGGGTCTATCTTAGAAGGTCTGTGTTTGGGTAATGCTAGTGGGTGATATAACAGACTGGGATGCAGTTCCTCGTACATCCGTTGAATTTTTTCATGGACTTGCTTGGCTCTATTAGAATATTGGGGACCTCCTCCATCAGACACATGTAGGGGTGCCATAGTAGACCAGCAAACTGTTTTCCCCACTAGGTCTGCAGGACATGAGGCAACATAATTTTCCAGGGTTATTAGACCAATCCCCTCCAGTTGATCCTGGATGGGACTTTATTAAGGTAGTAGTAAAATAGGTTTTGTTCCCTGAAGAACAGGTCTGAGCTGAGGAATAACAAGAGCTATGGAAGGAAGTGTGAAAGGTCGTGCAAGAACAAGGTGCATATTTGCCATTAACTGAGGGAATAATCTGTGGTTTTTCGATACAGTACCACAGTGTATGTGTCATCCAAAATGCGATGTGACTGCCACAATCTATCTCTATGCATTGTTTATCGGGAGATTACCGATATATGACGACTTGTAACTTGCCTCATCAGTACTCATTATAAATCCTCCCTCACACTTACATGGTTTGTTTTTAAGCTCCAGTAAATACTCACGAGCCTTAGCAGGATCCTCAAACCCTGCATGGCTGTAGGAGAGCAGTGAACAGGCAGCCATCATCCAGAGAAGCAATGTTTTGTTCATTCCTGTGGAAGGAAAAGAATGGACTCTCAGGGATGATTTTTATCGCTGGAGGATGTAACTTCATTAACTTGGCATACAAGGCGCTCTGGCAGCCATCTGGCTGCATCAGCATTTTGAGAGAAGATGCAGACTGAACCTCGACCCCAGATCAAGACTGAGTCTGGACCATGCAATGAACCATCCAGTGGATCTTTCCATTTTACCATGGCAAAATGCTTTTGAGATTCTGGGTGCCAGAAATGATCAGCGGCAGATTTCCCATGATCATCCATTTTTTAAAAATTGAGAATGAGTAAAGCATGATTGAGTATATTACAGGGAGAACCCTTGATTGGGTACCATTCCCCCTTTTTTATTTTATCAATAGTAGTTTTAAGAGAGAGATGTGCTCTCTTGACCATTCCTTGGCCTTGAGGTTTATAAGGAATTCCGGTGACATGTTGAATTTGTAATTTTTCACAAAATGTTTGGAGGGATTTTGCTGTATATCCAGGGCTGTTATCTGTTTTTATTTGTTTAGGTATGCCCAAGACTGAGAAGCAATGTAATAGATGGGCAATTATGTGTTTCCTTCCTTCTCCAGCCTGAAGTGTAGCCAATATAAATCCACCTAATGTATCTATTCAAACATGAATATATTTTAGATTACCTAACTCTAAAAAATGAGTAACGTCCATTTGCCCCACCATGTTAGGAACAAGGCCTTTTGGATTAACTCCTAGATGTGGAACTGGTAGATGAGTAGCACATGTGGTACAGCCTTTTACTATTTGCCTTGCTTGTTCCCTAGTGATTTTATAGAGTAACCTAAGAGAGCTGGCATTTAAATGATGTAGGTTATGAGTGTCTTGAGCTTGCTTAATATTATCTGAAAAAGCTACTGCAAACATTTTGGTAGCTGTGTCAGCAATTCTATTGCCCTTAACCAATGGCCCCGGAAGGCCAGAGTGAGCTCTGATGTGTCCAATAAACAAAGGCTCCCCTCTATTATGGATGAATGTCTGACATTGAAGGAACAGTGATGCTGTTTTAGAAACATGTCTGATCTGAGAGACAGTTTCAAGGAGTGGCACCGAGTGTGCTAAGTAGGCACTGTCTGTGTAGATATTAAGGGGTTGACTGGGAAAGGCAGATGAAACTGCAATAAAAGCCTGTAATTCAACAAGTTGGGTAGATGTGCATTTCATCTGGAAAGTGACAGTTCTATCAAGGAAGGTGTAAGCAGCTGTTCCTGTCGATGACCCATCAGTAAAGACAACAAGATCATTGTGTAAGGGCTCCCTTCTAATAATACAAGGGAACACAAAAGGATGTAGTTTGCAAAACTGAACCAATTTATTTGGTGGATAATGATTATCTATATCACCGGTGAATGAGGCACAAGCTATAGGCCAGGTGTCAGTATTTTGTAACAGCCAATTGACCTGAGATCGGGTGTAGGGTTGAATAATCTTATATGGTTCTATTCCAAAATATTTTCTAGAATCTTCTCTCCCCATGATAATCAGATCAGCTACTGCATCATAATAAGGCAATAGCACTTTTTTGGGTGAGGAAGGAAGATGAATCCACATAATAGGATTATCTTGCCAGATAAGACCCGTTGGAGTGATGGAAGTATTAAATATAATGAGCGTTAAGGGATGAGAATAATCAATATTGGTAACAAATTGACCTGCAATAGCATCCTCCACCTTTTTAAGAGCAGCTAATGTGTCAGGAGATATAGTCCTGTATGATTGTAGATTAGGGTCTCCTTTTAATATCTCAAACAATGGTTTTAACTCCCCTGTGGTTAATTTAAGGTATGGTCGAAGCCAATTTATATCGCCTAGAAGCTTCTGGAAGTCATTAAGTGTATTTAAATGATCTCTCCTGATAGTTGCCTTTTGATTAATAATCCTAGGCCCATTGAGCTGGAAACCTAGGTAAGTATAAGGGTCTTGTAACTGAACATTTTCTGGAGGAATTTGTTATCCTACTGTAGTCAGCTGCTGTTTAAGCTGTGTGAGACATAGTAATACCTGTTCTTCTGATTGTCCTGCTATGAGTATATCATCCATATAATGAATAATATACATTTGTTTCCAAGAATCTCTAATAGGTCGTAAGGCACGAGTGACAAATTTTTGGCATAAGGTTGGACTATTAGCCATTCCTTGTGGCAATACTTTCCACTGATATCTTTTCATAGGTTCTCTAAATTTTATTGATGGTAGAGTAAAAGCAAATCATTTTTGATCATCTACATGTAGAGGGATAGTAGACAGTCTTTGAGGTCAATAATTACCTTAAAATATCCTTGAGGGATGGCTACAGGAGATGGCAGCCCTGGTTGTAGGGCTCCCATGAGCACCATAGTGACATTGACAGCTCTTAAGTCCTGTAGTAATCTCCATTTACCAGATTTTTTCTTAATTACAAATATAGGAGTATTCCAAGGAGAATTACTCTCTATGATATGTCCGGCTGTTATCTGTTCCTGCACTAACATTCGAGCAGCTTCAAGTTTTTCAGAAGTTAGAGGCCATTGATCAACCCAAACTGGTTCATCTGATTTCCAAGTTATTGGATCTGCACCCCTACTGTGTGACTGTTGAGCACTGCTCTCTTCGATCACAGTAGCCTGCTGAAAGCTGTTGGTGGATTTGGGTTGCATGAGAAATTGGTGCTGTTTTAGAGTGTTGATTCCTTTTGTGACGAGAGGAGGAAAGAAAAGAAAAGAGATGATGGAAGGTTGGGAGGCTCAGATTTGGTTTCCTTTGTTATTTCCACAATCCCACAGTGCTGGGGACTCGAACCTGGGACTGAAGCGTGCAAGGCAGGCACTCTCCCAGATGGGCTATATGGCCTTCACTGGAACGGTTCCTCTGAGATACAACACATGATCACCTGACGTCTTAATTAGTGAAATTTTATGCAAAGAAGCAAACATGTCCAAGCTAAACAATGACTAAGGATTTCATAATTCTCCTGTCCTTAACACATGTCCCTGTCCTGGTTCTGCTATAGCCTTTTGAGAATGGATCTGGACACACTTCAGGGAATGGATGAAGAGCAGAAGGGCTGCTGGCACTTACTAAACATTAGGAGGTACTCTTCCTCTTCCTTACCCATGATCTTGACCAATGAAGTGAAAATGAGGCTTTCCTTTCCCGGGGTAAAAACACAGTCATCTTTAAGTCACTTCACAGAATGTCCACAAATCCTATATTTTCCTCAGTATCCACCTCAGCAGGGGCCACGAAGAATCAATTTAGCTAAGAATCTCTGTTCCTCTCTTTTCATCTCCCACTCAGGAAGCCACCTGCCTTATTTTTCCCACAACTGTCCAGTGCCTGGGAGTTGGAGATGTTCTGTAGCACACGGATTTGGTGATGTATGGTAGCTATGGTCCATAGTAACCAAACTGGCAAGTTCTAGAAAAGCCTCATGGCTACTCATTTTAAATAATGCACCTGGATTCCTGGGTGGCCTTCTCAATTGTCTATTTTGCCATGATGGAGTCCATAGGGCTAGGGGAATCCATGGAAAGAACTGCATCAGAAAATTCAGAGAACTTTGATGACAGGGAAGAATCACATGCCTGCCTAGAGCACAATAGGCCTATCAGCAAGGAGTGAAAGGGAAGGCTCCCTATGTGAATTTTTGGGGTCTTACTGTGGAGTCCAGCAAAATTGTGCACGGTCTGTCAGAGTGGTGACCAGAGAGTAAAAGGCTGCATTCTTTATGATCCCCAGGATGCCACAAGTCCCTAGCCAGAGGCCTGGGAGTTGACCTGGACTCTGGTTGTCTCTGCATATTCCAGCAGGACTGAGAGCCAGGCTTGGTGCAGGCTTGAGCTAGGGCACCACCATCATGGTGGAGTGGGCAGAAGGCTGACTGGATCATCCAACAAAAGTGGTCAAGAGACACCCAGCACAGTGGGCCAGGAGGAGGGATGGAGTAGGGATGGAGCATGCCAGGGTGGGAGGAAGGGAAGAAGGAAGGAAGAACAATGGGACTGGGAGCCAGAGGTGAGAGGTATTTGGGGAGGTTGGGGAGTGATGGAGGGATGCAGGATTCAGGCTGGGGAAGCCTCAAGTAAGTTTTTGTAATGTGGCTGATTTACTGAAATTGTTAACTACAATTCTAAGTCCCCACAATATATATGAGAATTACCTTGCAAATTGTGCACTTTTAAGAAATATTAATTATAAGATTTATGATACAATTTTGGAAAATAGATCACACATAAAAATGTGAAATCAGTGACATGACACCAGCACAAACAAAAATAGTATTATAAAAGATTACATGTCAAGCAGAATGTCTTATTAAAAACATGAAGTCTAAAGAAGAATCAACTCAATGCTTCCTGGGTTGCTGTGATTAAGAACAAGAATGTCTGCCCAGTGAATGCCATGAATTCCTACAACATGTACACACACTCATGTGCATTTGTAGTTAGCTCCCTAGTATTTTAAAGATACAGCTGATTCTGTGCTCTAGAACAGTTCATGACAAAGTACAATTCATTTGAATATATGATTCAGGAGGCCAGACACTAACACATTGACTATCTGACTCAGATCTATATTCCCAATGACTAACAATGTTTGGTAGTTTGTTAAGTGACTACAGAAACAAATGAAGGTAATCACAGATAAAAGAGCATACTTTATTTAAAGACAAATATCTTAGACTGGATACAGTAGCACATTCCCATAATCCCAGCAACCCAATAGGCTAAGTCTGGAGGATCACAATTTTAAAGGCAATCTCAGCAGCTTAGTGACAAGTTGTCTCAAAATAAAAAGTGAAAAAAAGAGAAACTGGGGATGTAGCTCAATGGTAAGTCAATACTTGGTTCAATCTAAGTGCAGAGAGAGAGAGAGAGTGATCAAAGAGTCTTAAGGCAAATGAACAAGAACTACAAACAAGTATTCAAAGAAAAATCTGTTAGTTGTTTTTCAAAAAATGAATATGGTGTCTGTTTAATTTCAGGCTTCATCAATAGCCATAAACACAGATAATTATTACATATAACTCAGAAGATTCCTTGATTTGTTTCAAAACATGAATTTATTCCCATTTTATACAAAAGCATCATGCAAAAATAATTTATCCAAAGATAATGGATACATGTTTTCTAAAATGAAACTTTCCAGGCTAGGTTTGCAAGTAATTCATCAACTGGGAAAATGAGAAAAAAATTCTTAAATTTATATTAGTCAAGGCCAGGGAAAATGTCATATATATTTCAGTCATTTCCTACAAGCAAAAGAAATATTTTTTTGAAAAATGCAAAAGATAAGGTTCCATAACAAGAAAAAGTTCAGGAATGTGATACTTTCTCCTTGTAGAAATAAAGAGAATCAATTAGAATAATTCTTCTGTAAACAGTATTCAATTTTATTTTAAAAACTTAAAATCCATTAGATTGCTATCTCCTAAGGTTTCTTCACACAGTCCTTGTAATAAAACGATTCAATAAGTATTTAAAAGAAAAAAAGTCCAATAATATAGAAAGTAGTATACTGAGACTCTTTCAACATAACCATAAATCAGGATTAAAGAAAAATAGCTAAAGTACACTTATTTGCTCATCATCCTATATGTAAATCTACATGAAGACATTTAACTTTGAATATTCCATCCATTTTTCTTCATCCATACAAAGTATGCAAATGATGTATTTATTTCTATCTCATGTTTTGAATGTAAATGGTGTATGTGAACTCTCTGCTTCATAATCTAGATTTTCTCTCTTTTTGTCATGTTTTAAACTTGTTTACTTTTGGAAATTGAAATGTCTCATTGTGATAGAGATTATCTTTAACTGAAAGATTACCATAGGCTGAAATTTTTGAGAAATAAATAGCTTGAGCAATTATTTCTTGTGATAGGATGAAGATCAGTGATGAATGACAAATCTAAGAGCACAAAAATTTCTCAACCTTTATACTTAACTACAAAACCTTACTTAGGAAGTATGTGATATTAGAAACAAAACCAAATAATGCACAAGGAAGCAGGGTGATTCCTAAAGGTTATATATTCCTAAAATTATGAGTAGGAATAAAATTAAAAAGTAAAATAAATGGAAAAAAAGAACAGAAATGCATAAAAACAATACTATGAAAATATATAACTAAAATTCAAATTCAAATATTTTGATGCTATGAAGATACAACATAACTTTTGTCCTCCTGCTCTGGTTTCCATAACAAAACCACCCAGGATGGCATTATATCTGAGATTTAAAAGCTTGTAACTATACTTGAAGCTCATTAATCTTTGCCTTTTTTTCTGCAGTTGTGCCTGAGTTTCTTAGTGTTTGGGAAATTTTTTCAAACTAAAAAGAAAAAGAAAAATTTAGAAATGAAAAAGCGCTATCTCTCATATAAAAATATATATGATTTGCCAATAGAACATACATTTCTGAATTGTTTTGGTAAAAGTAGTGGTAGATTTTGTGACTAGTCACATATAGCCTTTCTCTAGTTCTCTCAAGTTCTCAGCAAAATCATTCATTTACAAGGGAGCAGACAAAGTCAGAGGTGCAGTCTATGGCCTTCTCTCAGCAAAGCAAACTGACTCATAGCTATCTATCACCATGGCCTTTTTCTTTAAAGTCCCTAAATGTCATTGTGAATTTGTGTGAAATTAAGAGAACAAAGCATTATATTAAATTCCTCCCTGCCCCCACCTTTACAACCTTATATTGAATCTTACCTGAAGTTTATCAAGATGACTTAAAAATTCCTTTTCAACATATTTTATTAATAAACAATTCTTTTCTGTAAATACATCAGTTACTTGCTCTTTTCTTCTAACAACATATCTCCTAGTACCTTTGCGATACTAATGATAAGTTAATCTTTCAAAGTCCCTAGTGCTATACCTTCTGAGAGGAATCAGAAAATAAAATTTGGGGAATCCAATGAGTTTTCTAATCTATATAGCCACTCATCACAAGTTCCCACCTTTTATTCATATAACCCCATTCTGCCATCATTAGGATTGTAAACCTCTCCTAAGAAAATTGAATTTAAATAGGATATGGTCTCATAATCAAGAATAAGGATTTAGCTCTTTTATAAAAAATCATTGTAAGAAGATTACAACTACTTAAAAAATGTAGCCTCAATCTTTAAGCACAGTCAAACCTCAACTAGGAAAATGACAATATAGAAACCAACAGTACAAAAAGCACTTTTGCTTGTATTTAGTTTAGAAAAGATCTTATTTTTCCCATAAAAGAAAAAGGTAATTAGTAATCTGCACCTAGATGTGAAACTAAAAAAGTCAAATTTCTGCCCCTCCAAGTCTGAGTCCACCTCCCTATAATTAAAGTTGATATATCACTTTCCAGTTTTTCTAATAGGCTACTTTTAGAGAGGTTTTAGGATCATGGCAAAACTGAAAAAAGTCAGAGGTGCTGTATATCTCCATATCCCCCACATAAGCATACAGCAATTTCATACTTGATTTTTAAAGAACAGAAAGGATATTAAAGGTTTATAACCAAATCTATGTTAAGTAATAAGTATTATTTTAATTCCCATTTATAAGTGAGGAAAGCAAATCAAAGACTACTGATTCTCACTCACAATCTGTTTCCAGATGAAGATCATACAAACTAACAGGTAAAAACTGTCCAGTGTCCTTCAGCTCACCTAAACCACCGGAATGTGAGCACTCCCGCTACTACTACAGGTCCTCCAAACCTCTCCTACCATGAAGTAAGTAAAAATATGCTAATCCTAAACCTAATGTAAGAAATTTACAGCCCCAATTGCACTTAGAAGTCAACTAAAATCCTCCTGCCATGTGAGGTTTTCCAATGGACAAGCCGAATCAATTGTTTTAATACCCTGATACATTCTCAGTCCTCTGTATTTTGGCCCTTCATCTTACCCCTTATATTATAATCTTACGCTGTTTTTCAAAGACAACATTTTCAGTGTTTTTAGCCAATTCTCACTTTTCTAAGCTGTTGAACTTCAGTATCCACTACAATTTCACAATCATTTCCCTCTTAAAATGATGACTTTCCAAATTCTAAATCACAGCCTCACATATGGTGGTAACTCCAAAGCTCTGCAATTCAACTGGCCACAAATATAGCTTAAATATAAATTTAAATTAACAAAAATCAATTTAATTTAAAAATCTGTGTCCAAAGTCACACTAGTCATTGTGAAGGGCACAACAGACACACTGACTGCCACATTGAACAAAATAGACTGTGAAACATTCCAATCTCCCATAAGGGGCATGTCTGATCCACAGAATAAATACTTTCAAATAGAATATGGCTCCATATGCAATGTCTTTTCTGTATGGTCCAGTACAAGAACATCTGCTTCTCCTCCTACTCCTGATTGCTCCTCCCAACTTCTTTCATGTCAGCATGCTATAGGAATTTTTATCATTCCTCTGCTTGTCTCATTCCAATTTCTTAAATTATTTACATTTTTGCAATAGACAAGATACTTTTATTTTGTTAACACCAAAATAAACAAATAACCCAAACAATTAATGGAGAAAGGAATTGAATAGACACTTCACAGAAAATCTACAATCATTATATATATATATATATGTAAATGTTCAATATCTCTAGCAATTAGAAAAATGCAAATAAAAACTACTCTAAGATTTCATCTAACTCCAATCAGATTGGCAATTATCAATAATTCAAACAACAATAAATGTTGTCAAGGATGTGGGAAAAAAGGTTATTTGTTTATTTTGGTGTTGTTTTTTGAGTTTTTAAATAGCCTAGAGATTAATGCTTTTTTCAAAGTGCATGTAGTAAAGATTTTCTCTTAATTTGTATGCACTCTTTTCACATTATCAATTGTTACTTTTGCTGAAAAGAAACTATTTAGATTGAGACCATCCCATTTATTGATTCTTGATTTAACTTCTCGTGCTTTAGGGGTCTTGTAAAGGAAATCAGATCCTTGACTGAGATGAAAATTTGGACCTACTTTTTCTTCTAGTAGTTCCAGGATCTCTGTTGCAGCACCAAAATATTTGATATACAGTGAGTTAAGTTTAATGCAGGGTGAGCGATGAGGGCTTAATTTTATTTTGTTACATGTGGCTTTCCAGTTTTACCAGCACGATTTGTTGAATGAGATAACTTTACTCAGTGAATATTTTTGGTGCCTTTATATAACATGATATACCTGTTTTTCTGTGGGTTTGTCTCTGTGTCTTCTATTCTGTACCATTGGTCTATATGTTTTTTGTAGTGACAATACTATGTGTTTTAATTACTATGGCTCCATAGTATGGATTGAGATCTGGCATTGTGATGCTCCCTGCTTCACTTTTCTTGCTAAGGATTGATTTGGCTTATTCTGGGTCTCATATTTTTCCAAATGAATTTCATGATTGCTTTTTCTAGTTCTATAAAGAACATAATTGGGATTTTAGTAGGAAATGCATTAAATTTGTATAATGCTTTTGGTAGTATGGCCATTTTGACAATATTAATTCTATCTATCCAGGAACATGGGAGATCTTTCCATCTTCTAAGGTCTTCTTCGCTTTCTTTCTTTAGTATTCTGTAGTTTTCATTGTTAGAGGCTTTTCACCTATTATTATTATTATTATTATTATTATTATTATTATTATTTTGTGGTACTGGGGATCAAACTCAGGGCCTTGTGATTGTGAGGCAAGAACTCTACCAGCTGAGCTATCTCCCCAGCCCAGCTTTTCACCTCTTGTCAGGTTGATTCCCAAGTATTTTTTAAGTGATTGGGAATGTGGTAATATTCTTTATTTCTCTTTCAATGGATTCATTACTGATGTGTAGCAATGCGTTTTATTTATTGGCATTGATTTTATATCCTGCTTCTTTGCTGAACTTATTTATTCTAGAAGTTCTTTCATGGAATTTTTTGGATCTTTCAAATATAGAATCATATCATTGGCCAACAGTGATTGTTTTTATCTTTACCAATTTGTATTCCTTTAATTTCTTTCTTCTGTTTAATTGTTCTGGCTAGAATTTCAAGGACAATGTAGAGTAAATGTGATGTAAGGGGGCATCCTTATCTTGTTCCATGATTTAGAGGGAATGCTTTCAATTTTTCACTGTTTGGAATTATGTTATCTTTGGATTTAGCAAACATGGATTTTATGATGTTGATGTTCCTACTATCCCTAGTTTTTATACTGTTTTGAACATGTAGGAGTGTTTTATTGCCAAATGCTTTTTCTGCATCTATTGAGATGATTATGTGCTTCTTGTTTTTAAGTCTATTGATATAATGAATTATGTTTATTGATTTCCATATGTTAAACCAACATCCCTTGGATGAACTGAACTTGATCATGGTGCACCATCCCTATAATGTGTTTTTGTATGAGAGTTGCCAGACTTTTATTGAGAATTTTTGCATCTGCGTTCATCAGGGATATTTTTCTGGAGTTTTCTTTCTTTAATGTGTCTTTGTCTTATTGTGGTATCAGAGTGATATTAGTCTTGTAGAACAAGCTTTGAAGGGTTTCTCTTTTTCTCTTTCATGGAATAACTTGAGGGGTATTGGTGTTTAAAGATCTTGTAGGAAATGGATTAGAATCTGTCTGGTCTTGGACTTTTCTAAATTGGTAGACTTTTAATGGTATTTTTTATATTTCATTACTTAAAATTGTTTTGTTGAAATCATGTTTGACCTCCTGATTCAGTATAGGTAGGTCATATGTCTCTAGAAATTTGTCAATGTCTTCAATATTTTCTATTTTATTGGATTATAAATTTTCAAAATAATTTCAAATTGTCTTTTGTATTTCAGTTGTATTAATTTTGAAATTTTGTTTTTCATCACATATTTTAGTAATTTGGATTTCCTCTGTTTCTTCTTTGTAGTGTGGCTAGTGAGTTATCAATTTTATTGGTCTTTTTGAAGAATGAACTCTATTGTCAATTTTTTTCAAATATTTCTATTGTTTCAATTTTATTGATTTGAGCTCTGATTTTAATTAGTTCCTATTTTCTCCTCTTTTTGGTATTGATTTGATGTTCTTTTCCTAGAGCTTTCAGATGTAATGTTGTCATTTATTGGATGACTTTTTATTCTTTAATAAATATTTCAATACAATAAATTTTTCCTCTTAGTACTGCCTTCTTAGTGTTCCCAAAATTTTGGTATGTTGTATCAGTGTTCTCAGGCACCTCCAAATATCTTTTTATTTCATCCTTTGTTTCTGCTATTATCTATTAATCATTCAATAGTATATTATTTAGTGTCCATGTGTTAGAAATAATTCTATTTTATAATTGATTTCTAATTTCAAGCCATTATGACCTGATAAAATGCAGAGTATTATCTCTATTTTTTGTACTTTTTAAGAGTTGCTCTGTGGCATAAAATATGATCTGCTTTAAAAAAGTATCAATGTGCTGCCGAGAAAATAGTGTATTTGTAAGGAATCCCACAAAAACCATGCCAGACACAAGAAATCACCCAAGGGAGTTTATTAAGCAAACAGAGTGTCTCTCTGCAGGATAAGAGAGAAAATGAAAGGAAAAGAGGAAGGGTGCATGCAAGAAAGAGTGTGAAAAGCGAGGAGGAGAAAGTAAGCAAGTGTGTAGGAGAGTAAAGCAAGAGAAAAAATGGTGGGGTAGCTACCGTGAAGCAGTTGAATTCTGCTGGGCTAACAGGGGACCAATAAAGGAGAAGGATACTTGCAAGATGACTGATGAACCAATAGCTAGCTAGGATGTTCACAGACTGATGGTAGTTGGGAGGCGGGGAAATGGCTGCAATGGAAAGTGTGGGAAAGCAGCTTTGTACATTACATTATTCACTCATTGATGGGTGAAATATTCTATTAACTGTTATGTCTAAATTATTGATTGTGTTATTTAGTCCTATGGTTTCTTTATTTAGTTATTGTTTAAGAGATCTGTCCAGTAGTGATAGAGGTGTGGTAATGTCACCCAGTATTATTGTGTTGTGGTCTACTTGATTCTTGAAATTGAGAAGGGTTTTATTTATTTCATATTTATTATATTTATTTATTTATTTTTCATACATAGATGTTCCATTGTTTGGAGCATAAATGTTTACAATCATTATGTCTTGCTGCTGTGTAATTCCCTTCAGTAGAATGAAATAAACTTCCTTATCCCTTCTGATTAACATGGGCTTGAAATCTACTTTATCTGATATAAGTATGGAAACCCCTGCTTGTTTAAGCAATCCATATGAATGATATGTTTTCTTTTTTACTTATCCTTTCACCTTTAGTCTGCAGATGACTTTGCCTACTAGGTGAGTCTCTTGGAGACAGCATATTGTTGGGTCTTGTTTTTTAATCCAACCTGCCCATGTTTTTTGATTGATGAGTTTATACCATTAATATTCAAAGTTATTACTAAGATATGACTTGCATTCCCAGTCATGTTGGTTTATTTCTGGCTTTTAATTTGATTTTCTTTTTATTTTGACTATTTATTTAGTGTTATCCTCACTTTGCTGGTTTTCACTTTTATTTTTCACTTCATCCTCATGGACTATTTTGCTGACAATGTCCTGTAGTGCAGACTTTCTAATTCTTATTTTTTAAGCTTTTGTTTATCTTAAAAGATTTTTATTTCATCTTCAATCTGAAAGTTAATTTTGCTGAATATAAAATTCTTGGTTGGCATCCATTTTATTTCAGAGCTTTAAATATGTTGTTCTATGACCTCCTAGTTTTGAGTGTCTGGATTGAGAAATCAGTTGAGATCTGAATTGGCTTTCCCTTATATATAATTTACTTTTATTCTCTCACAGTCTTCAAGATCTTATCCTTATTCTATAGTTTAGTCATTTTCACTTTAACATGTCTTAGTGTGGGTTTGCTGTAGTTTTATATATTTGGGGTCCTGTAAGCCTCCTGTTTTTAATTTTCCATTTCATTCTTTAGGCTTGGGAAATTTTCTGATATTATGTCATCAAAAAGATTGTGCTTTCACTTTGTTTGTATCTCTGCTCCTTCTTCTATCCCAATAATTCTTAAATTTGTTCTTCTCAAGTTATCCCACAGTTCCTGGAAGTTCTGTTCATGTATTCTTACCATCTCTGCATGGTCAACATTATTTTTAATATTAAATATTTTGTATTCATTGTCTGAGGTTCTCTCTTCCAAATGCTCTAGTCTGTTGGTGATGCTTTTGATTAAGTTTATAATTTGATTATTTGATTCCTTCATTTTGAGGATTTATGCTTGTTTTTTCATGAGTTCTAACTCTATTGAAGTGATCTTTCATTTCCTGTATTTCCTCTTCTTTGATTTCACCCTTCATACATGCTTTACTTCACAGATACAGATTAATCATGTAGTTTCTTTACTTCTTCTTGGACATTTATTCTATCATGTTGTTGCTGGCTTCTCTAATTTGGGCATCTTGGTTTGTTTGTGGCATTTTGTTCCCTTGTTTTCTCATGCTACATGTGTGTTTTTCCATCTAGTTGTATGGATCTGAGACAATACATATTCTACCCTGTGGACCTTTTTTCTCATAAATATTTTCAGTATCCTACCTTTAAGAAGGAGACCAATATCAACAACACCCAGTGCAAACAATATAGAGCCTCAAATCTAATATCTTCCTGCAAGGTGTCCACTGCCCTCTAGCTATAAATAGCAGTGATGAGTTCAACCACTGTCCACAATTAAAACAGAAAATTTGCTATACAGATTTACAATCTCAAATACTGGCCAAAGACAGAAAAGAAGCAGTGCAGGATGTGGTGTTCGTGAGGGAGAAAAAGAGAAGCCAGAAGCAAAAAGTCCAAAAGAGACTGGTTGTTATGTGGAGAAGATGTAGAAAGGGAATCTAAGAAGATAGATAAACAAGAGGAAGAACACTTATTGAGAGAAGAAAAATTAAAAATATAAGAATATACAGAATAGCAGAACTGTAAAACACCAAGTGTATATTATCATCTTCCACAAATTGATGCACAAATAACTCTCTGCTGCAAATATGGTGGAGAGAGAGATCAGAGAAGAAAAAAATAATAAAACGAATCTCAGTGGAAAAATGAACAATTCTCTTTGCCAGCATCCAAAAGCTTCTCAGCCTTGTCTCTGAATTCCCAAAAGACTGCCTGGCCCAGACAAGTCCTGGAAGACCCAGTCACTGTCTCGCCACTCTGGGCCTCAGTTGGTCTGGGTTTGGCCACATTGCACTCCCAGGTTCACAATGCCACTGGAATTTGGAAAAAGACAACCAGGGATGAGCAATCCTGAGATGCCATAACTAGATGGGAGCAACCCACACTCCCAGGAGGAAGACCTCACTTGCAGCCAAACCCATATGCACCCTGACACTGAACCTCCAGTTCCTGGCCAGTGTCCCCAGACAGGTGAAGCTGTGCCCCAAAGTGGTAGTGGCACCAAACACACTGGCACCCCATACTAACCCCAGGATCTCTTCAGCATCTTAAAAAGGATGTGACCACATGCAACCAAACCTGGAGTCACCCTGACAGTGGACCTCTGGGCAGTGATGGAAGTGGTAGTAGCATGAGCCAATGGTAGTACGTAGGGGGTAAGTAGCAGTTGCAGTCATTAGTGGTGTTGGCAGCAGATGGGGAGACTGTGACAGGAGTGGCAGCTGTGGTTCTGGCTGCAACTGCAGCAGCACCCAGAAAGGAGAATCCTCAGTGACCTTCTAGGAACAGCAACAGCTTTTGAGTCAGTGACAGCAGCAGTAGCAGCAGTGTAATTGGAAGCCAACCATCTGAGGCACCATCAAGGCCAGCATACCTCTAGGTGACACTGCAGCAGCATCAAGAGCAGCAGCAGGTCAAGGAGAAAGACCTCTGGGCTCCTGCAGCAGGGGCATCAGGGGCAATTGTGGCACAGATGCCTGCAGCAGTGGCACCCAGGGAAAAGACCTCCAGGCATCAGTGGCAGCTGCACCCCACCACCTAGAGAAGACCCACAAGCAGTTGCAGTGGCATCCATGGTCATGCTATCATGGGCAGACCCAGAACCTGGAGAAAACTCCTCCAGATTTCTGTGGCTGGTTTTAGTTTTTTAAAGTTTGAAATAATGTCTTCAATTTCATTTTTTCTTGTTCTCCCATGATTCTGCAAGACTCAGTCAGACTTCGCAACATTTAGACTCATGTTTTGCTGTGTTTAGGCCAGAACAATCACATCATTTGTAAATAATTTAAATATGATAATAGCCATAGTTACTGAGTGTTCACCATAATGCTATAAAGTACTAAATTCTTACTAGGCTCTTTAATATTCCTATCAATCCTGCTTGAAGAAGAGGAAATCCAAGATAGATGAGATCAAATACTTGCTTTAGGTTATAGAGCTAGTAAGGGATGACATGCAGGTACAAATTGAGGACTGTTTTACATCTTTACATGTCTCATAACTACTGAGCTTTCCTGTCTTCCATGGACTTCTTCATAAAGATTCCTCCTCAATACTGCTACTCTGTGCATAAAAATCCCTAGGAATAGTTCAGAGGACACCAGAAGTATATACCAGTACAGTGCAGATAGAACCAAAGACAGAAAAGCCACAGTTATGATGGTATATATTTTATAGAAAGTTCACTCCTAGCTTCCAGGTGATAAGGGTGGCCCCAACTTTATTTTCAAGGGCAATGAATGACTAATAGGTTTGTTTTAGTCATCTCAGGGCAGGAGGGTTGCTTTTCTATGAACTAAAATTTCATCAATTTTTCTGCCCACACAGACAGTCTTAGGTTCAAACACAGCAGCCCTGATGCAGAGGAGGTGGGTGTAACTGTGAAAGTGGTCCACTTCACCTTTTGAGTATAGATCTGAGGCTTATTTTTAAAAGGGGCAGGCTTTCCTTTTCCACTTCTCCCTCTCCTCCTCCCTAACCTGGGAGTGGGGAACAAGATTACATTGAGTTCTCTGTGCTCCACAGGAAGGTCATATCTACCAGAGAATCTGGGAAATGAATATCTTCCAAATTAACGAGTCAATGTTAACACGCCATCAGGGTGCCCTGGGACCCCCTGTCAGGGTGCACCTGGAATATAGCCTTTGAAGAATTTCTTTAAAATGCTCTTGTTCCTCCTGATGGAGAGAATCACATCCTTTGTGACAGGAGTCTCCTGTTTTTCTCCTTTGTTAGCAAAGAAATAAATATTTTGTTCTTTTTCTCAAAATCATATCCTTGTTATTTAATTGTCATTGGGGACAAGGACAGAGCATTTTGTTACAACTTTTTTCCCCTACCTGGGGACCAAAGAGCAGGCACCCACTCTGGTTTTCTTGGGCAGGACTGGCACTGTGAGCAAATGCACTTTCATGCTGAATGAAGATGTATGGCAAACTTTTTGAGAGCTGACTACTAGAAAGTTAGTAGGTGAGAGAGTAAGCCTGGGGTTGAACCAGAGGAGTTATTTCTGTAAGTAAAGGTAGTGACTGAGGGATTCCCAGAAGCTGCTGATGACCACTTTGCTTCATAAAATGCCTACCTTCCTTTTCTGCATTTTAAGGATTGCTCCATCTTATTCTACTTTGAGAAAAATGAAAATGAATGCAGTAATATCAGGACACTTTGGCCATTTGGTAAACTCACTCTGTGTGCACACCAAGATCCTTGATCCTACACAACTGTTTGCCCTTTGTGGGAATGTCTAGTCCCTTTTTGTGGGGACATCTTTGGTGCCACTGTTGTAGAAGTCATGATTAAGTGTTATTTGGGAACTTTGGGGGAATTTCCCTCAACTGCTCTGTCTGTTTTAAAGGTTCCCCTCTGACAGCCATGGTTTGGGGATCCTCTCTGTCTGTTTCTAGGTCTTTTGTTTGCATTTGCTTCTGTCCCCTTAATACATGGGAAATACTGTGTTGATCCTATAGATTGTTTCATGTGAAATATCTTGGCTGAATGGACCACCTATAGATATAAACCTGTCTAAGAAAAAAATGTTTTACTGTAACACTCTGGTCTTTGAATTGTTTTCTGAATTACTGTAAAATCTTACACATGGGACTTGATCTGTCAGAGATAAAAAAGGAAAAGATTCTGTGTGTACAGGCATGTATGCAATTATGTAATAAGAAGTCTTTTAACAGGAAAAAACTAAGTTGGATGCACAATGGTGCTGCCTCAAAATGTGAGTATAGGAGGACCACAAAGTAGGATTTATGTTTTTTTTCTTTTCAACTCAGTGCGAACAGTCTGAGTACTACTTCTCAGTCTTGTCCCAGCAGCTACAAATCATATTGCTGTGGGTCAGGTACACATTCCTGATATAAAGGAGAAAAGAGAAAAATCACAGGAAAGCTGCCTGGTCTATTGAGAAATAGACAAGGAGGATGTGGCCTGTACCCCACATTCCAGCCATTCTTTGCCCATGAGAGTAAAACCAGAGTTTGAGAACAGGGCTCAGTTCACAGCTTCTGCAGATGAATGAATCTATATGAGCTATAGACCTCACTGATTTTCTATCCAGATTTTGGTCTCTTGGATTCAAAGAATAAAATCCATGGATGGTGGCAGAGGACAAAAATAAAAGAAATAAAATTAGTTTTGAATGAAAGGAAAAAAGGAGATTGATCTCCCTGTGATGTGAGTGGGAAACAGTTGGAAAGATTTTCCACTTAATTATACTAGTTCAGAAACTTAGGCTTTGGACAAAAATGTTTATCAGAGTCTATGCTCAACAGATATTAAAAGTGTTGAGGCTAATTGTTGAAATCTATTCTGTACAGTTGTTGGAAAAATACCAAGTCTGTTGACTTGGACCATAACTTTCTATTTGGCTGTGTGCTTTTAGTTCTTATGTCTCAATCTTTTGTAACTTTCATTTGGTTCTACCCCTATTTTTATTTTCCTGACACTCTGGGACAAAGGAGTGGACTGGAATGCTTAACCTCACAGGGTTGCCTTCACATTTGAAAAAACCCTATCTGGGGCCCAATATACTCATTGATGTTCAAATAACCTACTTTAATGGGGATGGAAGATGAAAGCTGCCAATCACAAGAAATGAAACAATGGGTTCAAATATTATTAAATTATATTATATTTAATATATATACTTATAAATATATATTAATATATTTATGAATATATTATATTCAAATATTATAAAATTATAACATGAAGACAAAAGTGTCTCCCCTTATTAAGATCTGCCCTATTTGTTCAGGGGACACTTCTTTGTGAAGGCCTTCCCTCTTGCCCACAGAGCTAAAATAAAAAGGCCTCCCTTAGTTCCCATGATTTCAAACACCTGTCTTTTGGTCCTGCTGAATTCTGAAGAAAGAGATCCCTAATAATTTCTTCGACCTTCACTAGACAGTGTCTTTATATACAAAAGTATGTAAAGAGAGAGTCTCTGGGTACAATTAACAATCTGGAACTCACTTAAAGTTGGTTGTATTATGATGATAGTAAGTGAGACTGCTCAAACAATAACCTGTATTACAAACCCTTGAGTGTATACTGGAAAAAAAATTAAGGCACAGATTTAAATATGCCAAACTGTTTGACTCCTTTGCTCGGATAAAATATATTGTGTAAATTAAATTTACAGATAACATACTCACACCATAATTAAAAATTTCAAGTGAAAGTATCTTCCTGGAAAAGAAAACAGAACCTGCTCGGCTGGAGGTCTATTAGAAGTGAGAAAGGCCTTTTAAGAAAACGTGACCCTGGGAAAATTGATCAATGTTATCTTAACTAAGTTTAGTTTTAGGAGGGAACAACTTGTCCCAGGGAAGAAACAAAAAACCAATAGCAGCTGAATTTACAATAGCTAGATTGTGGAACCAACCTATAAGCCCTTCAACAGATGAATGGATAAAGGAACTGTGTTATATGTACAGAATGGAATATTATCTAGTCATAAGGAAGAATAATATTATGACATTTTCAGATAAATGAATGCAATTGGAGAATATCATGTTAAGTAAAACAAGCCAATCCCAAAATACCAAAGACAGAATGTTTTCCCTGATAAGTGGATGATGATACATAATGGGGTGGTAGGGTGGTGGGTGAGAGAAGAATGGAGGAACTTTAGATTATGTAGAGGAAAATGAGAGGGAGGGGGTATGAAAAATGGTGGAATGAGACAGATATCATTACCCTATGTACATGTATGATGACATGAATGGTATAAATTTACATTGTGTAGACCCACAGGAAAAAATATATGTGTCCCATTTGTGTACAATGAATCAAAATGCTATCTGTGAAAATAAAATAATAACAATAAAATAAGAGGCACTCATTCTTTTCTGCACAGTTGTTTAAATTGTACAATGAGTCTGCTTTGCAAGATATCCTACTCTGTCTCTTCAGCCTGTTAAAAAACTCACACTGATGAATACTAATTTCTGGAAGACTTGACAGCTATAAAATATTAAAATGTGATGTCAATTGGTTTTAGGATGTTTCTTTGTCATAGAAACAGATGACTTAAGATCTTGACTAGGCTTGATTTTCATGAATAACCTAAATATACCTGACTAGAAATATATATATATATGAGAAACTAAATATATTTGTCTGAGCCTTACCTAAATATTCTAGAAAAGTTTAAAAATGAAAGTTCATGTAGATTTAACAAGTAAGTGCTATCTTTTATACCTTACATCTGGCATAGGGTAACAGTGCCATTTAGAAAACTTAATTGTATCTGTCTGCTTTGACTAGGTCTAAATTGAATTATTAATACTGTTCCCTAAAAGTATATGAGATTTAAGGCTATCATTTATTTTCCAGTACTAGTAAACTTTGAAAGTCTGTAAATATTTGTGGATTCTGAATTTACTACGAAAATTGAACCTAGTTAATAGAAGAACATCTGTATATTGGTTCAACTAACTATTAGTTCTTTGTGTATGAAGTGTACTCATGATATTCTAAGATACAAATTATAAATATAAAGCTTGGAAGAGCACTTAACCAAGCTGGTGTTCTCCAAACTGAAGTTGTCTAAAATGGTAATTTTAAATTATTTAGAAATAAAAAAATTAAATTGGAATTTTATATAATTTAATATTCTGTCACTGAAACTATTATCAATAAGATGTATGTGAAACTTATGCTACTTTATACATGGGGTAAAAATTTAAATGTACTTTGATAAGAAAATGAAAGCCTGATCTCTTTAAAGGTAAATATTGTAAAACATGCAAGCATTTTGTCACTTTCCCACAAAAAGAATAAAAAATCTCTTGACTTTTATTTGATTCATGATTCAGATGTAATTTGTGAAGAGCCCAACTTAACCTGAGTTAAGGTTCTGCCTCCCACGTTACTCCATGTTAGAATGGCTCCCAATTAAGTTAGACAATTATGCTCATTTAAAGTTGTGTTCAAAAGATCAACTTTTGTTGTAAAGATAACTGTGATCTCAAACTAAACAAGAGATATAATATAACTTAGTAAAGTTTGGGATTATGAAAAAAATTGTGTTTTTTGGAACACAACTGATACTGCCATTCACTGGTGATGAGTACTGCTCCTTCTAATGTTGAAGATTGAACATTAGAGAAGCATGCCAAGGCAAGCATATTAAGCAGGTTTTATTTAAAGGTAATAATACGGACTTCTCCCAGCAGGAAGAAGGGGGCCATGGCTGATGTTCTAAAGTCCCCAGAAGTGAGTTCACCCTACTTCTTTTATAGGTTAAATTCTCTTTTGTTCTCAGTTCTTTCCCCCCTTATCTCTCCTTCCTGCCTAGTAACTAGGCCTGGTTTTGCATAAAGTGAGAAGCCATGGGCAGGGGGAAGGTCAAGGTGATTCAGGCAGATAAGGGCCCAGGGGGCATTAATTAGCAGCTCCATGCTTGCAATCCTTGATAAAGGCAGGTGAATTTGGTAATCAATGGCCTCCGGAGATCCTTGCCATTCCATTCTTCCAGGAACAATCTCCAACTTCCAGAGGCAGATGACTTCATGGCTTCATTTCCTTGATTTGACCTGATCCCCTATTTCTACCCTAACTACCTGTCCTTAATTCTGGCTTCATAACTATTATACAAACTGAATGCATTTTTACTATTGTTATTTTCATTTTGTATTTTCCTTGTAAATTTTAATTGTTATGTGTTAATACTTTATAGAAGTGTAACTTGCAATATAATAACCAAAGTTAATTTGAGGTAATATGTAATCATCTACAGAGTGCAGATCAGATGTAATACTCCCACTACAATACTGACCCCAATAAAAAATAAGGGGTAATTTACTGTAGAATTAGAGATATTGAAGCTATAATGAAAGAATAGACATTTTTTTAAAAGCTGTCTGTTTTATCTCAACTCCCTAAGATCTCCCTCCCAGTGATGGGAACAAAGTCCTTAAAGCTGTTCCAGGAAACAGCCCCAAACAGAGAGCAAGCAGAACAAACAGTGCTCTGACAGTTAAGATAAACAGGATTTAAGATTACCAGACAAAACTGTTGACTAAAATCTATGGCCTGTTGTGAAACATGTTATTAACAAACACAGACCCCCTTTGGAATTTCCTGGCGGATTTGTTCCCCTTTCCCCGTTCTGTGTGCGACCCCTCCGAATGTGTGGTTTCTGCCTTTATAAGCTTGTAAGACTTTCTGCTTGGGCTCAACTCCTCTGCTCCTGCGTGAGTCACGAGTTGAGCCCCAGCGCGCTGGAATAAAGCCACTTGCTGTTTGCATCAAGTGACACCTCCTGCGGTTGACTGGGGTTGCCGTCGATCCATGGGACAGAGTTAGGGTCTCCCTCTGGGGGTCTTATATTTGGGGGCTTGTCCAGGATCTGATGGCACCCCCTCATCTGCAGAGTTGACCTTGGAGGTAAGAAGGGGTACCCCGAGGTTGTCTGTCATTGTCTTGTGTTTTATTAGTTGGTCTGGTCCTGTGGGCACGCTTTCTGTTTCACAGCTGTTCGGCGACTCGTGAGAGTGGCTGAACAGTGGTTAGTACACGTGCCGGGAGGGCCACAGGTTGCAGCCCTGGGGAACGCCCCAAGGGTGGAGGAGAGCTAGGGATGCCTGGTAGTCTCCTACTGCAAGGGTGCTGATCGGGTTCAACTGTTGGATCAGAGATTGTCTAGATCGCACCCGTCTCATTCTGTTGCGTGTTTGTGGCGGACAAGGTGGGGTAAGTGGGTCCTCATGTCTGTAACATTTTTGTTATTTGTGTTTCTAATGATGTACGAACTGACGATGGGACAGACTGTGATAACCTCTCTTAGTCTGACATTAGACCATTTGACTGAATTTAAGGGAAGAAGTCTTGACCTATCAGATGAGATCAAGAAAGGTCCAAGGCATAACTTCTGCTCCTCAAAATGGCCTACTTTTAATGCAGGATGGCCAGCAGAAGGGACCTTTAACCTATCTGTCATTTTTGCTGTTAAGGAGATTGTTTTTCAGAAGGAACCTGGAGCCCATCTGAATCAGCAGCCCTACATTGTGGTCTGGCAAGATCTGGGGCAAAATCCACCCCCCTGGATTCAACCTTTGGTAGCAAAACCCAAGCCCTGGTCAGCTGCTCAAATCCTAGCCATCCAATCTCCCAGTTCTGGGAGCGAATCCAGTCACTCAGACCCCCACCCAGAAGATTTATCCAGAAACCCAGGCTGACCTCCTTCTCCTTGACTCACCTCCCCCATATCCTCCTGCCTCGGTCCACCTAGGGGGTCAGGAAGAGCCAGAAGAACCCCCGGACCCTCAGTCACCCCATCTGCTCCCCCTAACGAGTCTCTGCTGGGGCCCATGCAAGGCACCACGGGGCCTATGTAGGGTACCAGGAGCTGCCTCAGGATAACTCCCGACACCAACATTGCCCTTCCCCTAAGGGCTTATGGGCCCCCACCGGTGGCAATGGATGGTGGACGGGCTTCCCTTCAGCCCCTTCAGTACTGGCCTTTTTCCTCCGCAGACTTGTATAACTGGAAAATGAATCTTCCTCCCTTTTCAGAGGAACCCTAGTGCTAAAGCGGGCTGATGGAGCCTTTAATGTTCTCTCATCAGCCCACATGGGATGATTGTCAGCAGCTACTGCAGACCCTTTTCACTACTGAGGAGAGGGAGAGGATTTTATTGGAGGCAAGGAAGAATGTACCAGGAGCAGATGGACGACCCTCCCAGCTCCCCAACCTCATTGAGACTGCCTTCCCCCTCTCCAGGCCTTACTGGGATTTCAACATAGCAGAAGGTAGGGAGCGACTGACAGTCTATTGCCAGACTCTAGTGGCCAGGCTCTGTTGGGCAGCGAGATGCCCCACTAATTTGGCTAAGGTAAGAGAGGTTATCCAGGGGACCACAGAACCCCATCAGTATTTCTCGAGTGCTTAATGGAAGCTTTCAGGTGCTACAACCCATTTGACCCTATCTCTGAGCAGCAAAGGGCTTCCGTGGCCAAGGCTTTTATAGCAATAGATATTAAGAGAAAGTTTCAGGTAATAGAAGGGTTACAAGATTATACCCTACAGGATTTAGTTAAGGAGGCAAAGAAAGTGTATAATAAGAGGGAAACTGAGGAAGAAATGGAGCAAAGGAAAGAAAAGGAGAGAGAGGAAAGAGAAAACAAAAAGGGATCATAAGCAGGAGAAGAACTTTACATGGATTTTGGCTGCAGTAGTAGGTGAGAAAGAACAGGAACAAACTCAAGGCAGGGCAAAAAAAAATGTCAGCTAACCTGGGCAACCGCACTCCATTAGACAAAGATCAGTGTGGCTGCTGCAAGAAGAGAGGTCACTGGGCTAGAGAGTGTCCTAAGAAGAAGACTGGGCCCTCCAAGAAAGTATTAGCCCTGGAAGAAGAAGAAGATTAGTGGGGACTGGGCTCAGAACCCCTCCCTGAGCCTAGAATAACAATAGAGGTGGAGGGGAAGCCAGTTGAGTTCTTAGTAGACACTCGGGCTCAACACTCAGTTCTACTCGAACCATCTGGGCCCATCCCCCACAATAAATTGAGGGTCATAGGAGTCACAGGGCACCAGCAGTACTCATGGACTACCAGAAGAATGGTAGACTTAGGAACGGGACAAGTAACCCTCTCCTTTCTAGTCATCCCCGAATGCTCTGTGCCTCTACTTGGGAGAGATCTGCTAACCAAAATGGGAGCCCAGATTAACTTCACCCCTGGTGGCCCAGAGGTGACCCGAAGCAAGAGAATGGCTACTGCTCTGACCATATGCCTGGATGATGAACATAGACTTTTTGAGGAAGAGTGTGCAGAGATAAGTCACATAAATGACTGGTTGAACAGGTATCCAGGGGCGTGGGCCAAGATGGCTGGAACAGGACTAGCTGCAGAAAGACCACCCATACTTATAGAGCTTAAGGCCACTTCTACTCCTGTGGCTGTACACTAATACCCCATGACTAAGGAGTCCCAGGAAGGAATTAGGCCCCATATCCAGCACCTCCTTCAGCCGTGTATCCTAGTGAATTGTCGTTCACCATGGAACACTCCCCTGTCACCTGTTAAAAAGCCTGGCACAGGAGACTATCGCCTTTATAAGACTTAAGGGAAGTAAACAAGGGGGTAGAGGACATCCACCCCACTGTACCTAACCCTTACAACTTGTTTAGCTCTCTCTCCCCGGATCATATTTGGTATACTGTCTTGGACTTAAAGGATGCTTTCTTGTGCCTGCAACTACACCCTTCCAGCCAAAACATGTTTGCATTCGAGTGGAGGGACCCTGACTCTGGGACAACAGGATAATTGACTTGGACCCGATTACCCCAGGGGTTCAAGAATTCCCTGACCATCTTTGATGAAGCTTTCCACCAAGATTTATCCCACTTCTGTGCCAGCCATCCCCAGGTAACACTTCTGCAGTATGTAGATGACTTACTACTGGCGAGGGTCACAGAGGAGGAGTGCCAACGGGGCTCAGGACTACTGCTAGAAGAACTTGCACGCATAGAATATTGGGCCTCCACCAAGAAGGCACAGATCTGCCAAAAGGAGGTAACGTACCTGGGGTACGCCCTCAAAGGGGGGAAGAGATGGCTAATGGAGGCCAGGAATCAAACTGTGACTCAGATACCCATTTCTCGCTCACTCCACCAGGTGCTAGAATTTTTAGGGACTGCAGGGTTTTGCCGCCTGTGGATCCCCAGGTTCACTACCCTGGAAGCTCCCCTCCATCATCTGACTAAAGAGGGTGCCTTGTTTGAGTTGGGTGATGACCAACTGCAGGCCTTTGATGACATCAGGATGGCATTACTGTCTGCCCCAGCCCTGGCATTGCTTGACGTAGCAAAGCCCTTTGTCCTATTTTTGGATGAGAGGAGGGGAGTAGCCCAAGGGGTGCTGACCCAGCCTCTAGGGCCATGGAAAAAGTCAGTAGCCTACCTCTCCAAGAAGCTAGATCCTGTTGCTAGTGGCTGGCCTGCCTGTCTGAGGTCCATTGCAGCAGTGGCAGTATTGGTGAAAGATGCTGACAGATTAACTATGGGACAAAAGCTAACAGTCATTGCCCCTCATTCCTTGGAGAGCATCATCAGACAGCACCCTGACCAGTGGCTGTCCAATGCCTGCATGACCCATTACCAGAGTCTCCTACTGAATGGAGACAGGATCCAGTTCGGGCCACCTGCCATCCTCAACCCAGCTATCCTACTACCTGACACTTCCACCCAGGAGAGTGTGCTGCACACCTGTCAAGAGATACTAGCAGAAGAAACAGGGACCCGAAGGGACCTCCAAGACCACCCCTTGCCAGATGCTCAGCTGACCTGGTTCACTGATGTAAGTAGCTATATAATAGAAAGTAAAATTGTGGCCAGTGTGGCGGTAGTGGTTGATGAGCAAATTATCTGGGCAAGCAGCCTACCTGAAGGAATGTTGGCTCAGAAGGCTGAGTTACTAGCTCTCACTCAGGCTCTGTGGTTGGCAGAAGGAAAAAAAATTAACATCTACACTTACAGCAGGTATGCCTTCACTACTGCCCATGTCCACAGGGCCATCTACTGACAGCGGGGGCTGCTGACCTCGGCAGGGAAGGAAATCTAAAATAAAGAAGAAATTCTAAGCATGTTAGAAGCCATTCACCTTCCTAAGAAACTAGCAATTATTCACTGCCCCGGACACCAAAAAGGGGAGTCGAGTGTTGCTGGAGGGAACCAAAGGGCTGACAGGGAAGCAAAGTGGGCGGCTCAAGGACTTAACATCCTATCCTTGTCAGGGGAAGAACTGAGGTCTCACCCTAAGGATGTGGTATACCCCTCTATTAGGAACTTTGAATATTCAGAACCAGACCTTGAGATAATGGACAGATTAGAATTTCACCTGGAGACTCCAGAGGGGATCCGGGAAACCTCAGAAGGAAAAAGAATTCTCCCTGAAAACAGGCAATCATTTTTCTCAGACACCTTCATAAGTGAACTCATCTGGGCCTGAAACATTTAAAAACTCTTGTCCAGTCTTCACTGTATTACATCATGAAGCAAGGGGAGCTTGCAGATAAAACTGTAAAAGAATGCAAGTCTTGCCAGATGGTGAATGCCCGGCCCAGCAAGCTACCTCAGGGTAAACAGCTTCCAGGAGACCATTCTGGGAGTTACTGGGAATTGGACTTTACTGAGGTAAAGCCAGCCAGGTATGGATACAGATACTTATTGGCATTCATAGATATGTTTGCAGGATGGGTTGAAGCCTTTCCTACCAAGAAGGAGCCTGCTCAGGTGGTAGCCAAAACAATACTAGAAGACATCTTTCTGAGGTTCGGGGTGCCCAAGTTAATTGGGTTAGACAACAGCCCTGTGTTTGTTGCCCAGGTAAGTCAGGGACTGGCCAAAATCCTGGGGCATGATTGGAAATTACATTGTGCTTGTAGGCCCCAAAGCTCAGGGCAGGTAGAAAGAATGAATAGAACTTTAAAAGAGGTCATGACTGAATTATCCTTAGAGGCTGGCATAACTGACTGGACAATCCTCCTTCCCTTTGCTTTGTTTTGTGTGAACAATGCTCCTGGATCCCTAAAGCTATCTCCTTTTGAAATTCTTTATGGGACTCACCCCCCACTCATTACCATACAACACCTTCCTTCCCCAGAATCTTACCCCTGTCAGTCAATCTCTGCACACCAGATTAAAAACCTTTGAGACTGTGCAGAGGGAAATGTGGAATTAGTTGCCTGGGGCCTACAAGCCAGGGGACCTGCCAGTACCTCATCAGTTCCAGGTCGGAGACTCAGTATACATTCGGCACCACTGTGTGGCCAGCCTGGAACCAAGGTGGAAGGGACCATACATAGTGCTGCTCACAACTCCAACTGCAGTAAAGGTCGACGGCATTGCCACCTGGATCCACACTTCGCATGTCAAGCCTGCACCACCACGAGACCCAGTGTGGAAAGTGGAAAAAATTGACAACCCCCTCAAGCTCCACATTCACCATGTTCCTGCTCCTGTTGACACAGCTCCCACCGATAAGTAGTCCTAACCCTCATGCCCCCCAATGACTAACATGGCAGGTTCTCTCCCAGACTGGAGATATAATATGAAGCACCACCAGGGAGAATCCCCTTTGGGCTTGGTGGCCATCCCTAACCCTACTGTGCCTTAGTAGCTGGGTTAGATAATTGGGACATCCCTACCCTGACTTCTGAGGAGGCCCATAGACGTTGGCCCACATCACCCAGGCCTTTCAGGGGAGCAGAATACGGCCTCGTTGAAGGGTACAACACAGGCTGTAACTACCCATGCTCCTGTGACAATCTAAAACAGACCTGTTTCTATGTCTGCCCCTGGGATGAAAGGTCACAGAATATGGCAAGGACGTGTGGAGGTATAGACCATTATTATTGCTCCTCATGGGGGTGTGAGACTACTGGCAATCCTTATTGGTGCCCCACCTCCCCCTGGGATTTAATAACCGTACAGCTAAATCTTATAGCAGCCAACTGTAACAACTGAGGGTGGTGTAATCCTCTGAACATCTCCTTCATGGAGAAAGGAAGGCTATCAAATGAATGCATAAAAGGGAGAACATGGGGATTCTGTTTCTATTTGTCAGGATGGGACAATGGATTTACCTTCTCTATCAAGCTTAAGATTGAAACCACAACCACCGTCCAGGTGGATGGTGGGCCTGCAGTACAGGACTGACCCCATGCATTTTCTCATCAGTGTTCAACATTACCAAAGACTACTGTGTCCTCGTACAGCTAGTACCTAGAGTTATCTACCACGAGGCAAGTTCTTTTGAGGCCGAGTTTGACCTACGGCCCCGTAGACAGAAGAGGGAACCAATCTCGCTCACTTTGTTCATCCTGTTGGGTCTAGGAGTAGCGGCCGGAGTAGGGACAGGAACCATTGCACTTGTTCAGACTCCCCAGTACATCGAAGGGTTATGGACAGGAGTAGATAGGATTTGAAGGCTATAGAGCAATCAATCACAAAACTAGAGGAGTCACTGACCTCTTTATCTGAGGTAGTACTACAGAATAGGCAAGGCTTAGATCTCCTATTCCTCAAGGATGGTGGATTATGCACTGCACTAAAAGAAGAATGTTGCTTTTACATAGATCACTCTGGTGTAATAAAAGACTCCATGTCCAAACTTAGAGAAAGATTAGAAACAAGACAATGAGATCGAGAAACACGTCAAGGATGGTTTGAGAGTTGGTACAGCTGGTCCCCCTGGTCCACCCTGATGGGTCCAATTATTATATTGCTTTTACTTCTCACTTTTGGGCCCTGCATCTTAAATCACCTAGTCACCTTCATTAGGGAGAGAGTAAGTGCTCTACAGGTACTAATGCTTAGGCAGCTCTTCCAGTCCCTCTGCCAGGGAGATAGCTTCGGAGAAGGGTATATAGAGACAGAAGTTCCATGATGAGAACTTACCAAAAAGCAAATGGGGGAATGAACGTATGGACTTTTTTTCAGCTGTTTTATCTGAACTCCCTAAGGTCTCCCTCCCAGTGGTGGGAACCAAGCCCTTAAAGCTGTTCTAGGAAACAGCCCCAGAGAGCAAACAGAGCAAACAGTGCTCTGACAGTTAAGATAAACAGGATTTAAGATTACCAGACAAAACTGTTGACTAAAATCTATGCCCTGTTGTGATACATGTTATTAACGAGCCCAGACCCCCTTTGGAATTTCCCGGCGGCTTTGTTGCCCTTTCCCCTTTCCGTGTGTGACCCCTCCCGATGTGTGGTTTCTACTTTATAAGCTTGTAAGACTTTCTGCTGGGGGCTCAACTAGAAAATAGCCACTATAGGACAAATATTCTGCCCCAGGAATATCAAGAAGGGGACTTACTTCAAGCTCCTGTCTTCAGCTTACCTATGAAGCAAGATTTAACCTGTTTGTCACAAAAGGGAAAATGAATCCTGAATAGGCAGCCATAGACTGCTCAATAACCAATGGCATATCTCACTGAGGAACTTAGCAAAGTAGCTTCATTCTCCAAAGTAATGGAAAATAAGGTCTCATAATTTTATTTGACATCCAACCTGTCCTGATGAGATGGCTAAAATGTCCTAGGCACAAGGTTTCTGTTAAAACCTGTTAGATCCTTCCAGATCTTAGTCAAAGCTTACATTAAAATGTAAATAAAGGAAGCCTAAAGGCTCAGTAGGAGTCTGGTCTCAAACCCAAGAAAAAAAGTGTAAAAAGAGTCTTTAAAACTCCAGCAAATTAAATTTTATGATACTTTACTAAAGTAATTAATGGCCGTATCATTTTTCCAGGACTCTTGTTTTTTTAATTATGTTTTTTTGAGCTCACGATTTTTTTGATCAGTTCTATTTTTTATTCAACTAGAGTTTTTGAACATCCGTTACATTGCAATGGAGATTCACCTATAAAGTTACAAGGCCTTAGATTTTGTGTTATTTGTATGTTGTGCTGTCTGATGTCATGTTTTGTCTGTATCAAAACTGAGTGCTCCTAAAATTAAAGTTTAAAAATGGATCCAGATACTTTTAATTCACGTGATTTAAAAAGGTTCAAATTGGGTAAACAAATAAAAGTAAAATGTCTTTGAAAATAACTCACAAGTCTCTAGGTGGTCAAGCTAATAAAATATTGATGTTAATAAAATGTCTAATATCAATTGTTTCTAGGACTTTTCTTCAACAGGAAAGAGACAGCAAATACTGATCAGGACACTTGTCTGATATCTTGGATTTTGCAGAATAAGTGAATTAGAGTTAACATATATGGGATGTGTCAAATCTGTTTGTAGAGACATCGGATTAATTTACAAAGTTAAAATGCTAATGTTAAATAACATTGAGTACTTGTAACTCCTTAAATTCCATGGGGTATCATACTTAAACATTATTGGTGTTTTCATAGGTTGGTAAATAAAAGGGTTTAAACTTGCTTTGTGTCATCACTAAACTAAAAACAAGGTTACTAAGAGTTATGTCGTAACAAGTGCAATTCTATATACAAAGGGTCCCAAAAGTTTCAACTGTGTTTCAATTAGAGTACTATAAACAACAAAATATTTAATCTTATTAAAATAGAGTAATTTATCTAAATTCAGAAATTTCATAAGAGTTGTTGCAGAATGTGAACAAAAAGGGGTCAACAAATAGGAAAGAGAAAATAAAAGGTTCTGGGTATGGAAATATATTTAGTAAAAGGAAAAAGGAAATGTTTCTGGGTAAGAAAGTGCTTGTGTGATGAAATACATGAGGGTCTAAGTAAGTGCTAAAAAAGTCTGTGTTTAAGGAAAGGGCAAGTTTCAACAAGTTTCCGTGAAACTAAGTTGGTTGTATGTATGTGAGACAGCTAAAGCTATTTAAGGTTTTTCCTAAGATGAAATACTAATGTTCTGATATAAACCAAAGCTTAATCTATATGGTAAAATGACAAGGATTTCTTAGAAACACTAATTTACTCTTAACTTTGTGTCTAAATTTTTCTTTAAAAACTAAATTTGGTAAGATAAAAGTGTCAAGGTAATTGTGAAATGGTCACTAGTTGTATATTAATGTGTTCATATTTTTCAGGTACACAAGTTTTAAAGTAGGGAATTTATCAACCTGCTATTCTCCAGATTAAACTTGTCTGTAATGGTAATTTTAAACTTATAAAGACTAAATTTTATTGGGAATTAATTTCTATCATTTAATGTTCTAGTATAGGACCTGTTATCAATGGGGTATGTGTAAAATTTGTTACCTTTTACACTGAGATAAAGAATTTCAAATATAAATGTATTTATAAAAGTTAGAGCCTGACTTGTTTAAAGATTAATATTGTGAAACATGAAAATATTTTTCCACTTTATCACACAAAAGGAAAGTTAAAAGCTCTCTCAGCCTTTCTTTGATTCATGTTTTAGATACAATGTTAAATTTTGTTAATTATAAATTTATATAGGCTCAGTAAACAGTATATGTAAACTACTTAATGACATTTAAGAAAGAAGCAAAGATCAACATCAAAATTAGAACACTTAAGATTTGTAAAGAGCCATGCCTTACTTGAGATAAGGCTCTGCCTCCCACCTTACTGCACGTTAGAGTGATTCCAAAATAAGTCAGACTTCAGCTTATTTAAAGTTATAGTCAAAAGATTGTTTTTTGTTGTAAAATTATTATGATCTCAAATAGGGGATATAATGTGGTTCTAAGTCAAAATTCAAGATAGCTATTATACAAGCAGAATATATTTTTACTCTTGCTAATTTCATTTTGTAAAACTGTTACCTGTTAATGTTTTGCAGAAGTAGCTGCTTCAAGAACACACAACCTAGGTAACTTGTGATAATAAGCCATCACCTAAGGAACAGATAGTGGTAACTTCCAGTATTAATACAGACTCCAGTTAGATAAAAGGGTAAATAATTGTAAAGTTATAGACATTGAAGTTAAAGCCCAGTACTCTTACTTTATGACTTGTGAGACTGGCTTGCTGGATGATTAAGATCAAACTTAGAGATTGGAATTAAATACAGAAGGCAAGATAGACCAGTATTTGGATCTTTTGCCCTCAGTCAGCCTGAACACAGGAAATAAGAGAACTTCTCTAAGGAGCATTGCAACTCTTCGTCACACAACCTCCTGATCAAGGAGATTGTTGACACTAGAGGATGAAAAATCACTCAGTGAATCTGCTGCAGAGGAGGGTCATGGAAAAAGGGAGACATCCCTTCATGCTTCCAAAGGAAGTCACCTCATCAAGGAGACCCTGCCTAACCAAAGTCATTGGTGGAACTAGGAAGCCGCTCTTAAGTTCTCTATGAGTGACCCCTGTGGGAACTCAGCTGACTCTTTAACAAGACAGGAACAAGGTCAATTTGACCAGCTTGATCTTAGATACCCAGCATAACAGTTAAAACCAAAATAGAGCCATTCTTGGGCATTTAAAGGAAATAATAGTTAAATGTAATTTAAGATGTACACTTGTATTAGCCCACTAGAATAAAGACTGGAAGCTACAAATGAAAGAAAGATTCTTCAGCAAATGTGCCTGATAACTATCAAGAGAAACTGCCAGAGTCAAAAGTTTTTAGTCAGTTTAAGGCCTGCAGACCTTCCTAAGGTACACAGGTAGACTTAATATATGTTTGCTCATATGATTATCTAGCCCTAAGTAACAGAAGTATAGAGATCTCTACTAAACACAGGTTATACCAATAAAGGGATATTTTACAAAATCAGATGATATTAAGTAGCTTAACTATATTTTCTGGGGACATCTACGACATTAAGAGTTAAATGTTGTGTTTACATTCCTGATAACCTGGACAATGTTAAAGTCCCCAAATAAAGGCCTTGTCCTCTCCAGCCTTTGCTAGGCCTAGTTATGGGAACAATTTCTCAGTTCTTCCACCTCCTGGTGAGAGATTGACTTCTGTCATTTTCATGATACTCAGTGGCATGTTTCAGATGCTGCAACATTTACTTTGTACTAATCTCATTTCTGTACTCATGTCTTTTTGTTCTTCTATCACAGAAGCACCCACCCCTAGATGACTTTACAACCTGCTCTTCCCCAACCAGACTTCTTCTTTGGAACCCTCGACTGACCCAATTTTTTAAAAAAGGAATTCCAAACTGCTTGCCTCTCACTGCCCCCATTCAGCTTCAAAGCAGCCAGAACCATCAATGCCCCCTTTCATTTCATTAACAAGAAGTTAGGAGTTCCTGTCTCATCCAGTAAGTACAATGAAGACTGGGCTCTCAGATGAAGTTTTAAGGTCTTCATTTTTATGGGAGAGCTTCTGAGCTGAGTGTCTGGTTCTTCTTCCTCCTCCACCACTGCCGTCTTCTTCTTCTTCTTCCTCTCCTCACACAGCTCTCTCTCTCCTACTTTTCTCTCACGCAGCTGCTGCTTCTCTCTTCTTCTTCTCTCATCACGCTGCCTCTGCTTCTCTTCTTCTTCTCTCGTCACACAGCTGCTGCCTGCCTGCTTCTGCCATGCAAAGTATGCAGCTTTATGGGATATAACAGCCAATCACCTTAATGGGTCAGGCGTTTGGCTCGTGGAGACTTAATGGTGGATAATGAGGACGTGTACTGATCACGAGCTAAGCACGGACACGGAGGAGATCAGTCAGCAAATAGAAAGCACTTCCTTAAAGTTGTTTTTCTTTGTGGTTGGGCTTCTCGGCGCCATCTTAGTGTGAGGCCAGCTACCACTGGGGGCCCTACAGGGCAGCAGTCTCCAACATCTCCCCCTTTCTCTTTTATTAATGGGCTTAGGATCAGGTCATCATGATAGCTCATGTGGCGAGCACCATCCTTACCTGTCATCGGAATTCTGACCTCCAGGTGTCAGAACCCTGTCTTAGGTTGGTATGGGCCCCCATGAGCCTATCTGTGACTCTGGATCCCTGGGATCATGCCTATCTTAGGTTGCATAACAGCAGAACATATTCTTACCCATCATTGGTATCTCACCCATCTTGGGATGAGGACCTGTCTTAGGTTGATATATGTCTCTGTTTGCTTACCTGTCATTGGCTACCGATCCAGCATATTTAGCCACACCTGGGGAGATGTGCCAGTTTCAAGCACCATAAGTGCCATTTTTATGGACTGACATTCTCCCTGTTTTTGGCATCTTACGTGCATAAGGCATCAGATCATTAGTCCAAATCCCAGTACCATAAGTATTCCAAGAGCCATGATGCCTGCCCATGCTTTGGTCTCTAGTTCTAATTGAGTGGTAAGGTTATCAAGAGTATAAGACCAGCTATGCCAGCCTTTAAGTGGGCATTGATAACCTTTTGTGTTTGTAAGGCTGAGGCGGCTCTTTCAGCTATATTATTGACAGCTTGTGCTATTGGTATTGTAGTAGCTAATGCTGTCACTGCTGCCACAGCTGCAGCAGCAGACACAGCCACCACTGTAACCAGTGCTGCTGTAATGCCGAAGTCTCTTTTGTTTCTAGACAAAATCATAGGCAGCTCTTCATCAGTTATGGAGACTGGTAGAGGCAAGAAAGTAGGAATACACATAATCACTGCAACAGAAAACTGGGAGGCATTCCAACATTGTGAAAGGAAACAAGTGACATTAGCATCAGAAAACTTTAGAATGGTAGTACCATGGTTAGTTAATAGAAACATGAAAGGGGGTGACACACAAACTGGAGTGGGAGAAAAGGTTATGTTTCCATTACAGGTAAGAGACTGAGTAGCAGATAGGAAAGAAGAATTGTCCCAATTAGAGGAGTTCCACTGGCACAATTTATGTTCCACTCCCAGAAGGCTGAAAAATGACTGTATATTAGTATATCCCTTTGTGTTAGAAAGCAGAAGCCAGTTTTCATAAGGATTGACACGTTTCATTCCTAACTGAACATCATCCTGGTAAATAAAAAGATGTAGCATTAAAAGAAATGTCTGTGAATCAAAGGGAATTGCAGGCAATCCTGTCAAAGCATTGGTACTAAAAATAGGTGGAAGAATAGAAGAGGTATTAGTTAATGGTAAAGGATGATGACGTCTTAGATGCGGGTCTTGTTAATCTCTCTGGGATCCAGACTGGTGTTTTTTCACCCTGTGGGAAAACACATATGGAGCATCGACTCCAGAATAACACTGGATCTGGGCCTCTCCATTGTCCATTGAGTACATCCTTCCATTGTACAAGGACCTTTGGAGCCACTGTAGGATTTTCGTGTCTATCTGTGGCTGTTTTTCCATCTTTGTCCAAATTAGAAAATTTAAAGTAAATAATGCTATGTTTAGTTTATCTTTAGGAGACCTGCATGTGTCTCCTATTCCCCCTTTATGTTTATTTAAAACAGCCTTTAGTGTTTGATTGGCTCTTTCAATGATTCCTTGTCCCATAGGATTGTATGGAATTCCAGTGGAATGGGAAATATCAAAGGTACTTAAGAAATTTTTAAATGATGCAGAAATATATGCAGGCCCATTGTCTGTCTTATATTATTTAGGCTTTCCCCAAGTCACAAAGGCCTGTAAGCAATGTGATATTTCTTCTTTCATTTTTTCTCCACTATGTAATGAAGCAAATATAACCCCTGAGTAGGTATCAATAGTTACATGAACAAATTTGAGATTTCCAAACTCTGGAATATGTGTTACATCCATTTGCCATAGATGGTTGGGCAATAGGCCTTTTGGATTAATGCTATTATTAGGTGAATTTATGTATGTTACACAATTATTAGTTTTTTACAATGGTTCGGGCTTGTTCTTTGGTTATATTGAATTTTATTTGTAAGGTTTTAGAATTTACATGAAACTTACTATGGAAGTTTTGTGCTTCTTCTATTATAGAAAAAAAAATGAGGATCCCTTGTGACTAGATCAGCTATATTATTGCCTTGTGTTAACGGACCTGGAAAGTCTGTGTGAACTCTTAAATGTCCTATGTAGAAAGGCTCTGTTCTACTCCAAATGAGTTTTTGTAATGCTAAGAGTATGTTGAATATGGTGGAATTTTTGTTGATTAAACAGGCGTATTCCAGTTGTTGAACTGCATTAACAGTGTAATGGCTATCCAACAGAATATTTACAGGAACTTTATGAAAATCTTTTAATGTTTGTTCTATTGTTAATAATTCTATTTGCTGTGTGGAAGCCTTTGGAGAAAGAAATGTTTGTACCTTGTCTTTATGAAAATGTGCTCCAGTACCATTATTGGAACCATCAGTAAACACTACCACTGCTTGTCTTATAGGTTCCCTTTTTGTAATTTTTATTTGAATCACAGGATTTCTTAGATAAAATTGTATATATGGATGTTTTGGATAATGATTGTCAAATTGGGCAGCAGTTGTGAACATAAGAATTGCCCAATCATTGTTATTATTGCTTAAGTAAGAAATTTGTTCTGAATTATATGGGGTTATTATCTTGTCTGGAGTTTTTCCAAATACTATGATGGCTGATTTTAATGCCTTGAATATTATTTGTGCAATTGCTTCAGGATAAGGAACTATTGTTTTTCCTGGAGAGTAGGGTAAATGTATCCACATTAAAGGTTCTTATTGCCAGAGGACTCCTGTAGGAACTAAATTATTTGAAAGTACTATGAGTGATAGAGATGCTACAGATCTACACGATCAACCTGTGCCTCGTTTAGTTTTTTTTGTACTACATTTGGGTTTTTCTAGCTTCCTCTATAAGTTTTCTGGGTGAAGAAGGATGAGCATCTCCCTTTAAGGTATTAAATAATGGTCCTAAATCTTGAGTAGTTAATCTAAGGTAAAGCCTTATCCAATTAATATCACCTAATAACCTTTGAAAATCATTTAAGGTATTAAATGGTCGAGTCTAAGAGAAGTTTTTAGGGATGTAATGATTGTGCTGTTTATTTTAGCGCCTAAAAATTCTTGAGCTTGTTGTCTTTGTATCTTTTCAGGTGCTATAATAAGTCCTCTTGTCTTTAAATGACTGATTAGATCAGTAAATACCTTATCTAGTATTGTTTGTTCTGGGTGGCAAATTAATACATCATCCATATAATGCTATATAATTATATCTGGGTACTTTTTTCTGATTGGTATTAAAGCACTATTTATGTAAATTTGACATGGTTGGACTATTGGCCATCCGTGGGGTAGGACTTTCCATTCATATCTGACATCAGGCTGTCCGTGATTAATGGAGAGGACCGTAAAAGCAAACTTTTCTATGTCATCAGGGTGGAGAGGAATAGAGAAAAAACAATCCTTTATATCTAATATTATTGATTTCCAGTCATTTGGTAATGCTGATAAGACTGGTAGGCCCAATTGAATTGGCCCCATGGATTGCATTATGGCATTGATGGCTCTTAGGTCATGTAATAATCTCCATTTACCTGATTTCTTTTTTATAACAAATATGGGGGTATTCCAAGGTGATGTGGAGGGCCTTATATGCCCTGCCTCTAATTGTTCTTGTACTAATTCCTGGGCCGCTTTAAGTTTTTATGTATTTAGGGGCCACTGAGGGACCCAGATTGGTTTTTCTATATTCCATTTTATTTTAATTATTTCATCAGTGCCCCAAAGGAGAAACCTAATCCCTGTCTATCACATTTTTGTTTAATTGATATTGGTTCCGTTATGCCTTGTTCATTGATTCCTAAGCCCTTTCCCCACTTGTGCCCTTGTTTTTTCATTATGTTTTGTGCTTGTTCACTGTATATTCCTTCTGTGGTTATTTTCATCCCCATTTGATTTAAAATATCTCTACCCCATAGTATCACTGGGATTTGTTCTAAGACATATGGTTGGAAAAGTTCTTCTTGACCTTCTGGGCTTTTCCATTGTAGCCACATGGAGCTCGTTTTTGGTTCTGTGGCAATACCTAATTCTCTCAATGTTTGATTTGCCTTTTGTATGGGCCAATCCTTTGGCCAGTCTTTTTCTGCTATGATACTTGTGTCTGCTCCCGTGTTTAACAATCCATTTATAATTTTTCCTTTTGCAATTAATTCTAACATAGGTCTGTTTTTTAGTTCCATAGTAAGGCAGGCCAAATCGATACCTGTAGATCCCATACTCTTATCTCCCCTAAAACGTTGTTGTGACAGGAATGAGCCATGAAGACTAGGTAGTATACAAAGCTGAGCTATTCGGTCTCCCGGAGAAATGGAAATAATGTCCTGAGGTGATGAAGCAAGCACTTTAATTTCTCCTGTATAATCTTGATCTATGACTCCTGGAACTTATCATTAATCCTTTGAGTGCACTGGAGCTTCTGCCTAGTAATAGTCCCATGCTGTTTTCAGGTAGGGGACCCTTAAAGTCAACAGGTATGACTTGTACTCCCATTTCTGGCATTAGTATTGCTCTGGTGGTAGAACAGAGGTCCAGTTCTGCACTTCCTGGTGTTGCTCTCCTGGTCTGTTACTGGATAATGTGTCCTGGCCACTTTTTGAATCACCTCATACATTTGTGCCAGGCCCTGGGGTTGTGGGCCCCGTCCCTCGTTTTTTGAGTTCCCAGGAGGAGGGATAGGGTTACCATCTACATCTATCATAGATCTACATTCACTAGCCCAAAGATATCCCTTTCTACATCTTGGGCAGATTCTAGGTTCAGGCCTTCTCTGAGGTCTGTCTTGCTGTTTTAACTGGGGACATTGTTTTTTAAAGTGTCCTTGTTGTTTACAATAGAAACATGATCCTGGAGGTCCTCCTCTCTTAAAGTTTAGCCTTTGCATTCCTTGTGTTCTTTTTTCCTGTTCCTCTTTTTTCTCCTCTAAAATGTCCTCTCCTTTTTCTAGCGTATCTTCAAACGTTGGCCTCGGGTTAGCTAAGCACCCGCGAATCAATGTCCATATTGCGCTCGTGCCCACCGGCAATGGTTCTACTTTCTCCCTCTTTGTTATATCCTCTCCTAAGTGATCCCACTGTGGTATACTTAAGAGTCCCTCATCTAAAATCCATGGCGCAGCTTTCTCTATTGTTCTGAGGAAAAGCCTTGCAGTCTTTGTTTTTAGAGGTGCTCCATTTGCTTTTAATAAGTCTCTAAGCGGACCCTCCATTCTGATCCGTAATATTTCGCCACCCATTTTCTAAAGCTTTAAATGCTAACCACACTACAATGCTAAGCCACACTAAAACAACTAAAAACAATGATGCTCTGCAACAATACAATACAACCAAAGACATGAACTCTTGTCAAACAACATACACACAAAATCTTATTATTTTAATACCTGGCCAGTCCACTGGGGGTTACTTTACCCACCTCCCTGTACTTGGGCCCTGCCCTCTCCACTGGGGGTTACTTTACCCATCTCCCTGTACGTGGGGGTTACTTTACCCACCTTCCTATATACTGCTTTAACCTTTCTTAACTTATTTTACTTGACTTGTTTAGTTTTAACAGCTGTTTTACCTGGATATTACTTACCTCTTTTGTGGCGGTGCGAGGGGTCCCGGGTTTCGGCACCACTTGTCTCGTCCAGCGAGTACAATGAAGACTCAGCTGTCAGATGAAGTTTTAAGGTCTTTATTTTTATGGGAGTGCTTCTGAGCCAAGTGCCTGGTTCTTCTTCCCCCTCCACTGCCGCCGTCTTCTTCTTCTTCTTCCTCTCATCGTGCAGCTCTCTCTCTCCTTCTTTTCTCTCCACAGCTGCTGCTTCTCTCTTCTTCTCTTGTCACATCGCCACTGCCTCTCTTCTTCTTCTCTCATCATGCAGCTGCTGCCTGCCTGCCTCTGCCGTGCAAAGTACGCAGCTTTATGGGATATAACAGCCAATCACCTTAATGGGTCAGGCGTTTGGCTTGGGGAGACTTAATGGTGGGTAATGAGGACATGTACTGATCACGAGCTAAGCACGGATGGGGAGGAGATCAGTCAGCCAATAGAAAGCACTCCTTAAAGTTGTTTTTCTTTGTGGTTGGGCTTCTCGGCACCATCTTAGGGCGAGGCCAGCTACCACTGCGGGCCCTACAAGGCAACGGTCTCCAACAGTTCCTAAAGCTAAAGGGGGGAATGAAGCCAGAATTGGGAACAGGTAGTTAGTGTAGAAATAGGGGATCGGGTCAAATCGAGGAAATGGAGGCCATAAAGTCATCTGCCTCTGGAAGTTGGAGACTGACCCTGGAAGAATGGAATTTCAAGGATCTCCGGAGGCCATTGATTACCAAATTTACCTGCCTTTATCAAGGACTGCAAACAAGGGGCTGCTAATTGGTGCCCCCTGGGCCCTTATCTGCCTGAATCACCCTGGCCTTCCCCCTGCCCATGGCTTCTCACTTAATGCAAAACCAGGCCTAGTCACGTAGGCAGGAAGGAGAGATAAGGGGGGGGAAAGAACTGGAGAACAAAAGAGAATTGAACCTATAAAAGATGTAGGGTGCACTCACTTCTTGGGACTTTAGAACATCAGCCATGGCCCCCTTCTTCCTGCCAGGAGAAGTCTGTATTATTACCTTTAAATAAAACCTGCTTAATATGCTTGCCTTGGGTGCTTCTCTAGTGTTCAATCTTCAACATTAGAAGGAGCAGAACTCATCACTGGCAAACGGCGGTATCAACTCCAGAGATGGCAACAGGCAGTTAGTGTAGAAATAGGAGATCAGGCCAGATCGAAGAAATTGAGACCATTAAAGCCATCTGCCTCTGGAAGTTAGAGACTGCCCTCAGAAAATGGAATGTCAAGGACCTGCAGAGCCAATTGATAACCAAATTTACCTGCCGTTTTCAGGGACTACAGGCAAGGAGATGCTAATAATGCCCCCTGGGCCCTAACCTTCATGAATTACCTTGGCCCTAGCCATGCCCATTGCTTCTCCCTTTATACAAAACCGGGCCTAATCACAAAGGCAGGAAGAAAAGAGGTAAGAGGGAAAGAAAAAGAGAAAAGAGAATAAAACCTATAAAAGACAAGATTTGCTCAATTCGATGGATTCCACTTTGGGTCCCCTTCTTCCACCTCGGAGAAGTATGCATTCACTTTTCTTTAATAAAGCTTACTTTCTTCTCTATGCTTCCCTAGGCATGCTTCTCTGGCATTATACTTCAACACCTGAAGAAGCAGGACTCATCACCGGTAAATGGTGGTATCAACTCCCTCCTTAAGAATTGTGAAACTGCCTTCCTGGATGTTTAAAATCAATCAAACAAACAAAAAAAACCTGGAGATCAAAATCAAGGAAGTAAAAAGACCAAGGAAAAACCAGCCAATATTTGACCCTTGCCCTCTAAGGTCAGTGAGTATCCAAGAATGATAGGAGGCACTCCTCTAGGGACTCTGAAATTCTGATCAGTCACCCGATCTGCCAATCAGGAAGATCAAGAGGTCTCTAGATAACAGAAAGCCAGCTCATGTTGCACCTTCTACAAAGAAGAGGATCATTGGAGAAAAAAATGGTGCTGATATTTCCAAGAGAAGCCACATTTGGTTATAAGGACACTGACCTGATCCATCCTGGCACATGTCACCATGGGTAAAGAATTCAGGAGGTTTCACATGCATCCAAGTGTGATCTCTGAGGAATCTCAGCTCATTCATAAGAATAGATATGAACAAGGTCAGTTTTGACTAGTTTGGTCTTAAACATCTGGCAGCAGAGTACAGCCTGTGAAAGACCCCCAAAAAGGAGACCCTAACTCTGTCCCATGGATCAATGGCAACCACAATCAACCGCAGGAGGCTTCACTTGATACAAACCGAAAGAGGCTTTTATTCCAGGGCGCTGGGACCCAAATCATGACTCACGCATGTGTCGAGGAGACGAATCCCTAGCAGAAAATCTTACAAGTTTATAAAGGCAGAAACCACACATAGGGAGGGGTCGCACATGGAAGGGAAAAGGGGAACAAAGCCGCCGGGAAATTCCAAAGGGGTTTGCTGATAACATACAACATGTTTCACAATGTTTTACAACAGGGCATAGATTCTGGTCAACAGTTTCTGGTAATCTTATATCCTATATATCTTAACTGTCTGAGCACTATCTTGCTCAATTTACCCTTTTACTCTCTGTTTGGGGCTGTTTCCTGGAACAGCTTTAAGGGCTTTGTTCCCACCACTGGGAGGGAGACCTTAGGGAGTTGAGATAAAACAGACAGCTTAAAAAAAGTCCATACTTTCATTCCCCCATTTTCTTTTTGGTAAGTTCTAATCATGGAACTTCTGTCTCTATATACTCTTCTCCAAAGCCATTTCCTTGGTGGAAGGACTGGTATTGTTGCCTGAGCATTAGTACCTGTACAGCACTTACTCTCTCCCTGATGAAGGTGACTAGGCGATTTAGGATGCAGGGCTCAAAAGTGAGAGGTAAAAGCAGTATAACAAGGGAACCCATCAGGGAGGACATGAGGGTTGGGACTACTTATCGGCGGGAGGTGTATCAACAGGAGCAGGAACACGGTGGATGTGGAGCTTGTCCAATTTTTCCACTTTCCACGTTGGGTCTGGTGGTGGTGCAGGCTTGACATGCGAAGCGTGAATCCAGGTGGCGATGCCATTGACTTTTACTGCATTTGGAGTAGTGAACAGCGCTATGTATGGTAATGAGTCGTGGGTGAGTCCCATAAGGATTTCAAAAGGAGTTAGTTTGAGGGATCCAGGGGTATTGTGGACCCAAAACAAAGCAAAGGGAATGAGAACTGTTCAGTCTGTTATGCCAGTCTCTAAGGATAATTTAGTCATGACCTCTTTTAAAGTTCTATTCATTCTTTCTACCTGTCCTGAGATTTGGGGCCTATAAGCACAATGTAATTTCCAATTAAGCCCCCAGGATTTTGGCCAGTCCCTGACTTACCTGTGCAACAAACACAGGCCTGTTGTCTGACCCGATTACCTTGGGCACCCTCAACCTCAGGAAGATGTCTTCTAGTATTGTTTTGACTACCACCTGAGCAGTCTCCTTCTTGGTAGGAAAGGCTTCAACTCATCCTGAAAATGTATCTATGAATACCAATAAGTATCTGTATCCATACCTGGCTGGCTTTACCTCAGTAAAGTCCAATTCCCAGTAACTCCCAGGATGGTCTCCTGGGAGCCGTTTGCCCTGAGGTAGCTTGCTGGGCCGGGCATTCACCATCTGGCAAGGCTTGCATTCTTTTACAGTTGTATCTGCAAGCTCCCCGTGCTTCATGATGTAATACGGTGAAGACTGGAAAAGAGTTTTTAAATGTTTTGGGCCCAGATGAGTTAACTTATGAAGGTGTCTCGGAAAAATGATTGCCTGTTTTTCAGGGAGAATTCTTTTTCCTTCTGAGGTTTCCCGGATCCCCTCTGGAGTCTCCAGGCGAAATTCTAATCTGTCCATTTTCTCAAGGTCTGGTTCTGAATATTCCAAGTTCTTAATAGAGAGGTATACTGCATCCTTAGGGTGAGACATCCATTCCCCCCCACTGATAAGGATAGGACGCTAAGTCCTTAAGCCGCCCGCTTGGCTTCCCTGTCAGCCCTTTGGTTCCCTCTGGCAACACTTGACCCCCCTTTATGGTGTCCGGGCCATGAATAATTGCTACTTTCTTTGTAAGGTGAATGACATCTAACAGGCTTAGAATTTCTTCTTTATTTTTGATTTCCTTCCCTGCCGAGGTCAGCAACCCCCGCTGCCAATAGATAGCCCCGTGGACATGGGCAGTAGCGAAGGAATACCTGCTGTCAGTGTAGATGTTAATTTTTTTTCCTTCTGCCAACCACAGAGCCTGAGTCAGAGCTAGTAACTCGGCCTTCTGAGCCGACGTCCCCTCAGGTAGGCTGCTTGCCCAGATAGTTTGTTCATCATCCACTACTACCACCCTAGCTACACTTTTACCTTCTATTACATTGCTGCTTCCATTAGTGAACCAGGTCAGCTGAGCGTCTGGTAAGGGGTGGTCTTGGAGGTCCCTTCGGATCCCCGTTTCTTCTGCTAGTATCTCTTGACAGGTATGCAGCACACTCTCCTAGGTGGAAGTGTCATGTAGTAGGGTAGCTGGGTTGAGGTTGGCAAGGGGCCCGAACTGGATCCTGTCTCCATTCAGTAGGAGACTCTGGTAATGGGTCATGCAGGCATTGGACAGCCACCGGTCAGGGCGCTCTCTGATGATGCTCTCCAAGGAGTGAGGGGCAATGACCATTAGCTTTTGTCCCATAGTTAATTTTTCAGCATCTTTCACCAATCCAGCCACTGCTGCCACAGACCTCAGACAGGCAGGCCAGCCACTACCAACAGGATCTAGCTTCTTGGAGTGGTAGGCTACCGGCCTCTTCCATGGACCTAGAGGCTGGTTCAGCACCCCTCGGGCTACTCCTTTCCTCTCATCCACAAATAGGACGAAGGGCTTTGCAATGACAGGGCTGGGGCAGACAGTAATGCCTTCTTGATGTCATCAAAGGCCCGCTGCTTGTCATTACCCCACTCAAATGAGGCACCCTCTCTAGCGAGAGGACAGATGGGAGATGCCAGGGTAGCAAACCCGGGGATCTACAGGTCCAAAACCCTGGAGTCCCTAAAAATTCTCGCACTTGGCGGGGTGAGCGAGGAACGGGTATCTGAGTCCTAGTTTGTTTTCTGGCCTCCGTTAGCCATCTCTGTCCCCATTTGAGGGCATACCCCAGGTACGTTACCTCCTTTTGGCAGATCTGGGCCTTCTTGGCGGAGGCCTGATATCCTTAGCAGGCAAGTTCTTCTAGCAGTAGTCCAGTGCCTGGTTGGCATTAATCCTCTGTGGCCCTGGCCAGTAGAAAGTCATCTACAGACTGCAGAAGTGTTACCTGGGGATGGCTGGCATGGAAGTGGGCTAAATCTTGGTGGAGAGCTTCATCAAAGATGGTCGGGGAATTCTTGAACCCCTGAGGTAATCGGGTCCATGTCAATTGTCCTGTTGTCCCAGAGTCAAGGTCCCTCCACTCGAATGTGAAGATGTTTTGGCTGGAAGTGTGTAGTCGCAGGTAGAAAAAAGCGTCCTTTATGTCCAAGACAGTGTACCAAATATGATCCAGGGGAAGAGAGCTCAGAAAGTTGTAAGGGTTAGGTACAGTGGGGTGGATGTACTGTACTCGCTTGTTTACTTCTCTGAAGTCCTGTACCGGGTGATAGTCTCCTGTGCCAGGCTTTTTAACAGGTAACAAGGGAGTGTTTCATGCTGACCAACACTTCACTAGGATACCTTGCTGAAGGAGGCGCTGGATATGGGGCCTAATTCCTTCCCAGGCCTCTTTCGTCATAGGGTATTGATGTACAGCCACAGGAGTAGATGTGGCTTTAAGCTCTACAACTATGGGTGGTCTTTCTGTGTCTAGTCCTGTTCCAGCCGTTTTGGCGCACGCCCCTGGATACCTGTTCAAGCAGTTATTTTTGTGACATATTTTTGCTCCCTGTTTCTCAAAAAGTCTATGTTCATCATCCAGGTGCATAGTCAGGGCAGTAGTTATTCTCTTGCTTTGGGTCACCTCTGGGACCTCAGGGGTGAAGGTAATCTGGGCTCCCATTTTGGTTAGGAGATCTCTCCCAAGTAGAGGCACAGGACACTTGGGGATGACTAGAAACGAGTGAGTTACCTGTCCCGTTCCTAAGTCTAATGTTCTTCGGGTAGTCCATGAGAACTGCTGGTGGCCTGTAGCTCCTATGACCCTCAATTTCTTTGGGAGATGGGCCAGTCAGTTCGAGTAGAACTGAGTGTTGAGCCCCAGTGTCTACTAAGAACTCAACTGGCTTCCCCTCCACCTCTAGTGTTACCCTAGGCTCAGGGAGGGGTTCCGAGCCCAGCCCCCACTAATCTTCTTCTTCTTCTAGGGCTAATACTTTCTTGGAGGGCCCAGTCTTCTTCTTAGGACACTCTCTAGCCCAGTGACCTCTCTCCTTGCAGTAGGCACACTGATCCTTGTTTAATGGAGTGCAGTTGCTCAGGTTTCCTGACCCTTTTTTTAGCCGTGCCTTGTGTTTTTTCCTGGCCTTTCTCACCTACTACTGTGACCAAATCCATGTTAGGTTCTTCTCCTGCTTACGATCCCTTTTGTTATCTCTTTCCTCTCTCTCCTTTTCTTTCCTTTGCTCCTTCTCTTCCTCAGTTTCCCTCTTATGATACACTTTATCTGCCCCCTTAACTAAATCCTGTAAGGTATAATCTTGTAACCTGTCTATTCTTTGCAACTTTCTCTTAATATCTATTGCTGACTGCCCTATAAAAGCCATGGCCATGGAAGTCCTTTGCCCCTCAGATGTAGTGTCAAATGGGGTATAGCGCCTGAAAACTTCCATTAAGCACTCGAGAAATACTGACGGGGGTTCCGTGGCCCCCTGGATAACCTGTCTTACCTTAGCCAAATTAGTGGCATGTCTCGCTGCCCCGCGGAGGCTGGCCACTAGAGTCTGGTGATAGACTGTCTGTCGCTCCCTACCTTCTGCTGTGTTGAAATCCCAGTAAGCCCTGGAGAGGGGGAAGGCAGTCTCAATGATGTTGGGGAGCTGGGTGGGTCGTCCATCTGCTCCTGGTACATTCTTCCTTGCCTCCAATAAAATCCTCTCCCTCTCCTCAGTAGTGAAAAGGGTCTGCAGTAGCTGCTGACAATCATCCCATGTGGGCTGATGAGAGAACACTAAAGGCTCCACCAGCCCAGTTAAGCACTGGGGGTCCTCTTAAAAGGGAGGATGATTAGTTTTCCAGTTATACATGTCTGCGGAGGAAAAAGTCCAGTACTGGAGGGGCTGAAGAGGAGCCGGTCCACCATCCGTTGCCACTGGAGGGGGCCCATAAGCCCTTAGGGGAAGGGCAACGTTGGTGTTGGGAGTTTTCCCGCGGCAGCTCCTGGTACCCCGAGTAGGCCCCGTGGTGCCCTGTGTGGGCCCCTGCAGAGAATCGTTAGATGGAACAGAGGGGGCGACTAAGGGGCCAGCAGTTCTTCTGCCTCTTGCTGACCCCCTACGGGGACCGAGGAGGGAGGGTATGTGGGAGGTGAGTCAAGGAGAAGGTGGTCAGCCTGGGTTTCGGGATAAATCTTCTTGGAGGGGTCTGAGTTACTGGATTTCCCCCCAGACCTGGGAGATTGGGCAACTAGGATTTGTGCGGCAGGCCGGGGCTTGGGTTTTGCAACCCAAGGTCGAATCCAGGGGGGTGGATTTTGCACCAGATCCTGCCAGACCACGATTTAGGGCTCCTGGTATGGTTGGGCTCCAGGTTCCTTCTGAAAAACAATCTCTTTAACAGCAAGAATGACACATAGGTTAATGGTCCCTTTCCTGGCCATCGTACATTAAAAGCAGGCCATTATGAAGAGCAGAAGGTCCGCCATGGGCCTTTCTTGATCTCAACTGATAGGTCGTGACCTCTTCCCTTAACTTCAGCCCAATGGTCTAATGTCAGACTAAGAGGGGTTGTCACAGTCTGTCCCATCGTCAGTTCATCCGTCCTTCATTAGAAACACAAACAACAAAAATGCTACAGACAGGAGGACCCACTTACTCCACCTTGTCAGCCACAAACATGCAACAGAATCAGACAGGTGCCAATCTCTGATCCAACAGTTGAACCCGATCAGCTCCCTTACAGTAGGAGACTACCAGGCGTCCCTGGCTCTCCTCCACCCTTGGGGCATCCCCCAGGGCTGCAACCTGTGGCCCTCCAGGAACGTCTACCAACCACTGTTTGGCCACTCTCACGAGTACCCGAATGGCAGCGAAACCGAAATCGAAATCACGCTCACAGGACCAGACAAACTAACAAAACACAAGACAAGGAGAGACAACCTCGGGTACCCCTTCTTACCTCCAAGGTCGACTCCGTGGATGAGGGGGTCCATCAGATCCCGGAGGAGCCCCCAAATGTAAGACCCCCAAAAAGGAGACCCCAACTCTGTCCCATGAATAGACGGCAACTCCAATCAACCGCAGGAGGCATTCATTTGATGCAAACTGAAAGAGGCTTTTATTCCAGCTCACTGCGACCCAAATCGTGACTCACACAGGAGTTGAGGAGTCGAGTCCCTAGCAGAAAATCTTACAAGTTTACAAAGGCAGAAACCACACATAGGGAGGGGTCGCACACAGAAGGGAAAAGGGGAACAAAGCCGCTGGGAAATTCCAAAGGGGTCTGGGTTTGCTGATAACATACAACATGTTTCACATTGTTTTACAACAGGGCATAGATTCTGGTCAACAGTTTCTGGTAATCTTATATCCTATATATCTTAACTGTCTGAGCACTATCTTGCTCAAATTTACCCTTTTACTCTCTGTTTGGGGCTGTTTCCTGGAACAGCTTAAAGGGCTTTGTTCCCATCACTGGGAGGGAGACCTTACGGAGTTGAGATAAATCAGACAGCTTATAAAAATGTCCATCCTCTCACCTGAGCAGTCCTACATAGATAACTCAAATGAAAAACAATGTTTTTTTTTTTCAATATAACTTAAGATGTACACTTGTGAGAGCCCTATCAAAAGTAAGAAGAGCTTAAGGCTGTAAGGAAAGGGATCTTACTGTAAGTACAAAAAGAAAAGAGGCAGACATCAGCGGTTTCAGGGGAGACTTTATTCCTTCACGGACTTGGGCACTCTGAAGAACCACTTTCTGGATGGGAAAATGGCCATCAGCTATTGATGGGATTTTGGTTTTATAGGGTACAATGATGTAACTTGAAACCATATACTTGCAGTTTTGACAATCAGGGGCTAGTTTTACAGGATAAAACTTTAATTTAGGAGGGTAGTTGTAAAAAGGCTGAAACTCATTTTTGTCTGGGCGGGATAAGAGTCTGGATCCTGAGGAATGAGTACTCAAAACTTTCCCATTGTCTTTTAGGAATAATTTTCCTTGGGAGAAGGTCAAGATTTAGGACCCAGCATTCAGTATTCACACTCCCCCCAGGGCCCATTGTTATTCAGAAAGAATGCACTGGGAAAGGTTTAATGTTTGATCAATTTCCCCTCCCTCCTTCCAAGTCACACTGTCCCTCCATTTTCCTAGGGTGCTGTCTTATAGGAATATTATTTTTCATAATCCTTCAATACTTCCCACATAGCCCTACACAACTCATTGTAAGAAAATATAGCTATCAGTGAGAGTAAAACCTGTTTCTCTGAGTCTTACTATAGCAGATTAACACAAACCCAAGGTACACTTATAGCAATGCCAAACCTACAGGTGTTGCACCCAGCACTTTCCTTCTGTTAGGCCCTCCCATTTTAATGTAGGGAACAGGAAAGTCTGTCAGGGGTGGGAGGATAGGAAGGCAGCTGCACCTGAGAAGAGTAAGTGTGCAAACATGGTTTCTGTTGCATACACTTTCTTGTCCTGGCAACAAAATTGGATCAGATAAGAGGCACAGGAGCAGATAAAAGCTCTCCATAGTCAGGAGTGGAGCCTGATATTTACCCAAGATTCAAATGCTAATTCTCTTCCCATGTCCTCTGTTACCTTCCCAGTGGATTCTTTAAAGCATCAAAAAAGATAGATCTTTTTTGTCTTTACAAACAGATTAGACTTCCTATGAGAAGGAAATGTCCTGTTGCCACTTTATGAGCTCTCCTCCTCCTGATTGGTATTAGGGCCTGTGACCAGAGCTCTGCCATCTCTCAGGACTCAAGACTGTGGGAAGATAATAAGCTTACCTTGCATGGGTAGGAAGACTGTAAAATTCTAAAGGACTTTCCTGCCACAGTATCATGGTCATTGCTCCCTCTAGTCAAAGTCCCTGGATGCATATCACTTCCCAGACACCTCACTACAATTGACCTCAGCACACTGAGACTTCAGTTACTATGATGGGACCCAGAGAAGCAGGGAGACCGACTGACTGTGGAGGACCCCTAGGTGCCAGCAGGAAAGTGTGTCCCCGCCATCTAGTGGTCATGAGTGGCAAGGGCAGGGATCTGTGCACCACAACCAAGGATATTCCATATAAAAAAGATTTGATCCTCCCAAACTAGTCCTTTCAATAGTGGTCACAGAGAAGCAACATGGTTTCCAGAACTTACTAAACAATGAATTGGTTTTTGCTTCTACCTCTGGAGAAGTAAAGTCAAAACATTTACATGGTTTTGACTATTAGGCTTAACTGTGTTTGAAGATCTTAAAGAGAACACTGAAACAATATTCTCTGAACTTCTGAGCACTAAGGAACCATGAGCCTAGTCCCTTGTATCTCAGGGTCTGTGCACCTTGGTTGTAACTGGCTAATACTGGATGCCTATATGCTGTGGGTCAGTGAGTGAGGTTATCATAAAATATCTTTATGCAAAGTGGTGAAAAAGATCCTGTTCTTGGAGGAGAGACCAAAGGAAGGCATAAGTATTTAGCCCCCAATATGCACCTGAAGGGATCATGAAAATTAGAATTCCTGAGCCACTCTGAGTCAGATACTGCAGGTCTGGGGTGTGGCCTGAGAATCTGCTTTGCTATCAATTTCTCTGGTGAAACAGATGCTGGTTGGGGGCCAACTGTTGGGAACACTGAAATGTACAAAGTTGCTTCCCCTGACCTTTCCAGCACAGCCATTTCCCCGCCTCCCAATTACTGTCAGTCTGTGAATATCCTGGCTAGCTATTGGTTCATCAGTCAGCTTGCAAGTATCCTTCTCCATTATTGGTCCCCTGTTAGTCCGGCACAATTCATCTGATTCACAGTAGCTACCCTGACATCTTTTCTCATCTTTCTGTCTCTCCTACTTACTTTCTCTATTCTCCTCACTTTCACACTCTTTCTTGCACGTGCCCTCTCTGGTTCCCTTTCTTTTCCTCTAGTTTTCTCTCTTACCCTGAAGGGAGACACTCTGTTTGCTTAATAAACTCCCTTATGTAATTTCCCGTGTCTGGTGTGGTTTCTGTGGATCCCTTACAAACACAACCTGAACCCTAGTGTGACTTAGGCTGAACTGCTAAAGGACAGGAGCAAAGGACCTTTAAATGTTTATCAAAGAAAAGAAAATGAGTTGCTAACAGCTAACCTCTGGATAGCACTTCCCAGTTCAAGCTCAACTGAGAGCTAATACCTCCAGGTTATAAGGATCACAAGTTCCAACAAAAGTAATTAGCCCCTGAGGTTACCCTTTCCTGCCTTTGGGAACATCTGCATGAAATAAAGGAGGTGGGGGTTTATCAAAAAGCAAAATATTCCCACACCCAGGAGCACCAGGTCTGGGTCCCAGCTCTCTCTTGAGGAGTCTATTATCTCTGTTATTTCTTTTAAGTAAAACTTGTTTTCTATGCATGCCTTGCCTCACTCAGTTGTCAATCTTCAACACCAGGGGACCCAATTCTGATTTCTCATATCAATGGGGGACAGATAGTTTTGAGTGGTGAGAAACCCATTCTAATTAAGATAATCATTTTATAAAGTGGGCCCACTGTGATGACTTCCATTTGTTTTCTTTTCCAAGAAGCAATTTACCTGCATCCCTGCCTGGCATAAGTGGATGGGCAATGGCACATTCCTCAGCAAATTACCTATATTCTGCAGGAAAAATGCAGGCCTGAAATAATGTTGATAAGAGGGTCTCTGAAGAGGGAGACTTCTGAGACCCTTTCCACAGACCAGATTCTGAAACTCAGGGTGATAAAGATAATATCAAAGAATTTATGGTTAAGAATCTAATTAGAAACATCATGGGCCAAAGTGACCTAGAGTTGTCATTGGCAGTGGGGTTATGACAGTCAAAAGGCAGACCTGGGCAGGACTCTCTTGAAACTTCCCTGAGATCCTCCAATAAAACTAGAGTGCAGGAGAGGAACACTTCTCTCTCCTCTTTGAGAGAATTCACTCTATCTTGAGAGTGTCCCCTTTCCCTTGTACTACTACTTCAATAAACTCATGTCTGTTACTTTGAGTGACATGACTAAAATCTTTCTAATTTGATTGCAAGAATCAGGATTTGAAGGTGGGTCTTTGCACTGTATCATTTTCCCAGACATCACCACTTCTGTAAGCACTAAATATTTTAAAGAGTTCTCAATATCTATATTGATCTTACTTCAGCCACATTGTCAAGCTTTCTGGTTTTTCCAACTATTCAGGAAAACTCAAAGGGAGAAAGTATAATATAGAGGTAAACACCAGGACTGTCTTTCTCCTCCACATAGTGGATGCTCCAGTTGATATAGATCTATTGAAATATGATTTGCTTACAAATAGAACAAATAATTATTTACAAACATGCCTAATGAGAAAATGCTACATATAATGCAGACAAAAAGCAAACACTTTCAGAGTCCATTTATCCATTGGACACAATAGGCACAGTGCCCATATCCTATAGGAATGCTTTATTTTAAAATCTAAAGAAATATAAATGAATTTAATATGTCCTGGATTATATTCTTCTGCACACAATGTAAATTTTAACCTTCTTTCATAGAGAAGGGCATTTGAAAGCAGAAGCAAGTCTCTAGGACTCTTGAAAGATGTACTCCAAAATGTGGCCATAATTAGGTCATTCTCAAGGCTTATATGCATTTAATTCATTTTCCCCACATTTTTATTAGTGCATTATAGTTGTACATAATGCTTATATTTGTTACATATTTTTACATGCACACAAACTGTTATTTAACCAATGATTTCCTAGCACTTCCCCTCCCTCCTCATTTGGTCCCACCCCTTGATTCCTTTTCTTTACTGATCTCCCTTGAATTTTTAGGAGATCCACCCACTGCTTTGTTTTCCTGTTTTCCCTCTCTATCTTCCCTAGGGAGACATATATCTCCTCATCTTTTCAGTTTGTCTTATTTTACTTAACATGGTTGTCTCTAGTTTCATGCATTTTCCTGCAAATGACACAATTTTATTTTTCTTTATGGCTGAATAAAAATCAATTGTGTATCTCTACCACATTTTCTTCATCCATTCATCAATTGATGGACACATAGGCCAGTTCCATAGTTTAGCAATTGTGAATTGTGCCCCTATACATATGGATAAGTATGTATCCCTGTAGTATTATGACTTTAATTCTTCAAGATAAATACCAAAATGTGCTATAGCTGGGTCATATGGTCATTCTGAGCCTAGTCTTTTGAAGAGACTCCATACTTATTTCCATAATAGTTATACTAATTTTTCATCCCATCAATAGTGTAAAACTGTTCCTTTTTCTCCATATTCTCTCCAGCTTCTATTATTTGTGTTCTTGGTGAATGCCACACTGACGGATTTGAGATGAAATATTAGTGCAGTTTTTTTTTACAGTTTTGATTTACATTTCCCTAATTAGTTATTATGTTGAACATATTTCCATATACACTTTTTGCCATTTGTATTTCTTCTTTTGAGAAGTGTCTGTTTAGTTCACCTGTCTATTGATTAATTAGGTAATTGGATTTTTTGGATAGTTAATCTTCTATTGTTTCTTACTACCATTCTCTACAAATGAAAGGGAATTGAGAAAAACAGCAGGTCAGTAAGCACTCTTTTTTTCAAGTGAAAGAGAATCAACTGGTATTAGGGCTGAGACTCAGTGTTAGAGTGCCCACCTAGCACACATGAGGTCCTGGGTTCAATCCTCAGTACCACATAAGAAAAAAAAATAAAATTATTTAAAAAAATAAAAGAAAATCAATTCAAACTAACATAGACAAAGGTGGGAGCAGTGTTTTATTTTACAATTGAAAACCCTGGGGGTAGTTGTTCTGACTGCAGGCACAGCTGGTTTCTGTGATGTCTTTTTTTTTTTTTTTTTTTTTTGTCTTTTTATCTCTTAGTTTTCATCCCATTTTCTGGTATCCTCTGTAACTGAAGCCACAATTAAGGACAGGTAGTTAGTGTAGAAATAGGGGATCGGGTCAAACGCAGAAAATAAAGCCATGAAAGCTACCTACCTCTGGAAGTTGGAGACTGTCCCTGGGAGAATGGAATGTCAAAAATATCTGGAGCTCATTGATTACCAAATTTACCTGCCTTTTTCAAAGACTGCAAGCATGGAACTGCTAATTAATGCCTCCTGGGCCTTTGCCTGGCTGAATCACCTTTGCCCTCCCCCTGCCCATTGCTTCTCACTTTATGCAAAACCAGGCCTAGTCACTTAGGCTGGAAGGAGAGATAAATGGGGAGAGAACAGGAAAACAAAAGAGACCTTAACCTATAAAAGATGGAGGGTGTGCTTACTTCTGGAGACTTAGAACATCAGCCATGGTCCCCTTCTCCCTGCCAGGAGAAGTCTGTATTATTACTTTTAACTAAAACCTGCTTAATATGCTTGCCTTGGCGTGCTTCCCTAGTGTTCAAACTTCAACATTAGAGGGAGCAGAGCTCATCACTGGTAAACGGTGGTATCATAACTACAAGATGGCAGTAAGCTTTCTGTGCTCACCTTCTACTAGTCATTTGTGGGTCTCTAAAAGAATCTGTCTGGACCAGTTCAAACCAATTTGGCAGGCTGTGTTTCCTTGTTCAGAGGGTTTCCATGCTCTGATTTCTTACACTTGGTCATCTTCCCACCTCACCCAACATAGGGTGAAATGCAGAGGAAGGATCCCAGGAAAAATCAGGAGTTACTTCTGAAGAAGAGAAAACACACTGGAGACAGATAAAAATATTCTGAGCAGATTACCCTGCTGTGACCAGTGTGGACAAACCTTCAGTTCCAGTGAGGGACAAATTGGGATTAGAAAATCAAGATTCAAAAAGATTTTGAAGATTACACTGGAATAAAGTGGAGCTCTGCTCTCTGATGTAGATGTAGGTCTAAAGAGTTATACCAGCAATCCTTATTTATGTTTGTCTCATTATCAGGTTAATGACTATGAAAACATTATTCTTTGTATTCAGGAATGTCACAGAAAATAGGACATCTAAGTAGCTTTTCCACAGTTGCAAAGTTTAATTAGCTTTGTGTAGCTCTCAAGAAAGTTCATTATTAAAAGTTATTCTAAAGTGAGCAGACACAGAAGAAGTGAAGCTGGTGAAATATTTTGGTTGTCTAGCATAAAAATTTCTTCCTTCCCAGGAACTATAAACCTGAGATCAAGATCAGAGTTGATAGGACTCTTACACAGAGCCTCTTCATGCAGGGCATTGAAGCAGCAGTCCAGCATCCTGTGCCCTTGTACAGAAACATTTCCATGCACCAGGCATGCCATAACAATGAAGTCATCACAGAAACCCAAACTCAGTCACTGCTATCCCATTCTCTGCCACTGCTTTCCACACTGATCTGCAGGGGAATAGCTAACTACACCACAGAGGTGGGAAGCCTTTATTTCAGCTCATGGCACTGTTGAAGGACCTAGGTGTCAGGACATCCCCGCTTCAGAGATGAGGAGATCAGGGCTCAGAGGGTCTTAAACTTCCTTCCCAAGCCCACTGGACTTCAAAGTGGTAGAATCAGAACATAAAGATCAATCCAGTCTCCAAAGGTGTGTTTTAAATCATTCTTGGTCTACCAGGTCAGTAATAGTCTCGCTGAGGTACAAAAGGATTATCATACACCTTGAGAAGGAAGATGGAAATCAGAAAGGATGAAGACTCCTTGATAGCACCTCCCAGAGACCCCACACCAGTCAGTTGTGGCCAAGTTTGGAAGAATTCTTGTCTGCTTACATCTTCTAGTTGTTTTCACACATATTTATTTCCACATTGCCTTTGAAATTTTTACACTTGTTATTTTTTGTTTACTTATTTTTCTTAAGTCACCTTGCCTGTTATTGTTAGGCTGGGAAAAAGAGGCGCACATTTATGGTTTGTCACTAGCTCCCAGAAACGCTCCACAGATACAGGTCTCATACAAGGAACCATTTATTTGCACAGAAGAATTCACGTCTGCATGGGGAAAGGGGAAAAGCAAAGAGGGAAGATGGTGGATGGTTCATCTCAGACATAGGAATTTCGTGGGCTGAGAGGAACCAATCGTGGAGGAGAATTCTTAGAGACTGACTGATAGGCCAATGACATAGTGGGACGTAATGCTGGAGGCAGGAAGCAACGTAAGCCGGAAATTCCTGTAACGTGAGAGGTGGGCTAACGCAGATTGACAGGTGGTGGGAAGGACGGGAAATTCCTGTAACCGGAGAGGCGGGGAAACACAGATTGACAGGTCGTTGGGAGGTGGGAAATTCCTATCACGGGAGAGAAAGATGGCTTTATATCTTACATTCCCCCATTTCATTTTATATAAAAAATAAAAAAAATCTTGTTTCAGTACATGGATGAAGGTCAATCTTCTGTAATTACTTCCTGCTGCGTGTGGACGTAGAGCTGGTATCATTGTGGTTGGAAGAACTGGGGACTTGATAGTTTCTCTGGAGGCACATCTGCAGCCAGGCTCTGATTTTTTGTGAGATCCTGATATTTCTGCAATACAAGTTGATTAGTTGACATGGAAGTAAAAGACAGAGGGTGGAAGAACTGAGAAGTTGTTCCCATAACAAAATCTAGCAAAGGCTGGAGAGGACAGGCATTTATTTGGGAGCTTTAACATTGTCTAGGTTATCAGGAATGTTAACACAACATTTAGTAGAGATCTCTATACTTCTGTTACTAGCAAACATAGATTAAGCCTACCTGTGTCCGTAGGCCTTAAACTGACTAAAAACTTGTGACTCTGGCAGTTTCTCTTGATAGTTACTATTATTTTTAAATGCCCAAGAATGGCTATGCTTTGGTTTTAACTGATTTGCTAGGTGTTTAAGATCAAGCTGGTCAAAGTGACCAGTTCCTGTCTGTTAAAGAGTCAGCTGAGTTTTCACAGGGGTAACTCATAGAGAAATTAAGAGCAGCTTCTTAGTTCCATTAGTGCTATTTGGTTAGGCAGGGTCTTTTCCATGATGTGGCTTTCTTTGAAAGCATCAGGGATGTTTCCCTTTTTTCCATGACCCTCCTCTGCAGCAGGTGCACTGAGTGATTTTTCATCCTCTAGTCTCAACAATCTCCTTGATCAGGAGGTTGTGTGACCCAGAGTTGCAACACTCCTTAGAGAAGTTCTCTTATTCCCTGGGTTCAGGCTGATTTTGAGGGCAAGACCCAAATATGGACTTTTCTTGACCTCTCTATTTAAAATCTCTATTTCTAAGTTTGATCTTAACCATCAAGCAAGTCAGTCTCACCAGTCATAAAGTAAGAGTACTGGGCTTTGGCTTTAATGTCTATAACTTTACAGTTATTTACCCCCTTTTATCTAATTGGGGTTTACATTATCTGTTCTATAGGTGATGGCTTACTATTACAAGTTAATTTATGATGTTTCCTCTTGAAACAGCACTTCTGCAAAATATTGATCAGGCAATAATTAGAGTTTATAAGGAAAATACAAAATGGAGTCATCAACAGTAAAACATTCAGTTTGTGCAACAGCTATTTTGAATTTTGGCCTAGTTAAAAAGATCTGATCAAAAATTATTAACCTAGGTCTGTAGGATCAAAATTGTGAGCTCAAAAATACATCATTTAAGAAAAATAAAGTCCTGGAAGAAAATTGATAATGGTTATTAATTAAAACATGAGAATATGAGGAGAGAAAAGTTGAAAGGAAGAAAAGCATTCTGAGTTGTAGCCAAGGAGAAATTTAAAATGGACACTTTTACACTTTTTTTTCCTTAGGTTTGAAACTGGTTTCCTACTGTGCCTTTCTTCATTCACATGTTAATTCACATGACTGAGTCATTCACATGACTGAGATCTGAATCTGAAAGGGGCCAATATGTTCTAGCAGAAACTTGATGCTTAGGTCCTTTTAATTTCTTGAGCCTGCAGGGAGAGCTGAGAGAGAAAGAAAAGATTTGAAAATAAGGAATTAGCCAAGAGAACTTGTTCAGGTTTTACTCCTTCCACGCCAGCCACCTCCCATAAAGAAGCTAGAATGTGTGTACGAGACCACGTGGTGGGGGGACTTGGTGAGCTGAATGGTGGAGCAGAAGGAGAAACAGAATGAGGCAAAGGAGAGAAATGAATAGGAACTTCTGCAGTAGGAGGCCTGTAAGGACATGACTCATCAGCTGGATTAAACTTAGAAGAGAAAGGATTAAAAGGGGAAGGAGAAGCAGCAAGAAAGAGAGGAAAAAATATGAAAGGGAAAGGTTCCTTTCCATTCACCAGGTTGCCTGCATATGTATTTAATTATAACTAGTACAACTAGGCATATAATTATGCCTAGTACAAAACTAAAATTTAGGGTGTCATAAATAGACCATTCTGACTTACTATCTAAAGGACAATTTAGCTCTGATTCAGGGAATAGGTGAAGGGGTTTGAGATGATTCAATAAACAACTCAGGGGCACATGTGCTGGGGTGGATGCCCTGAATTGCATGGTAAACTGAGACCCACCTGGCTAGTGATTTCGGCATCCCAAGACCATGATACCAGGCAACGAGAGGTTAGAACAAAGGCTTGATCGTCACCAAGACCAAAGTTAACCTGGCATAAAGCCGAGAAGAGTCTGAAGACCTGGTCAGGATTTCGAGCGAGACACAGCGGGAAATAAGAGAGAGAGCTTCAGACCCTGAGAAAGAATCTCAGCACCATAAAACCCAGGAGTCCACCCAGCAACTAGGACCAGCTATTTCCACACCTCAGCAGTCTGGTGGCCCAGCCGCGGCCCAGGTGGCGGAAGCCACGAGTGGGAGGGGAAGCTGCGGGCAGCGAGCGAGAGGGAATGGGACCATAGCGCCACGGGCTGGGGAGATGTGTTTCGGTCAGGGGCCTAAGGGAACTCACCGATTCTGGAGTCTGGTGTTGTGTGCAGAGAACTGGGCATCCAGGTAAATGGAAGATGAGCCTGTATAAGGGGGCACATGCAGGAGCTTGCGGATGGGGTACAGCCTGCTTAGGTAGTGAAAATAAAAAAAACCCATTCCCGGGTTTCGGCACCAGATGTTAGGTTGGGAAAAAGAGGCGTGCAGTTATGGTTTGTCACTAGCTCCCAGAAACACTCCACAGATACAGGTCTCATACAAGGAACCATTTATTTGCACAGACGAATTCATGTCTGCATGGGGGAAGGGGGAAAAGCAAAGAGAGAAGATGGCGGAGGGTTCGTCTCAGACATAGGAATTTCGCAGGCTGACAGGAACCAATCTCGGAAGAGAATTCTTACAGATTGACTGATGGGCCAATGACATAGTGGGACGTAATGCTGGAGGCAGGAAGCAATGTATGCCGGAAATTCCTGTAACGTGTGAGGCGGGCTAATGCAGACTGACAGGTGGTGGGGAGGATGGGAAATTCCTGTAACCGGAGAGGCGGGGAAACGCAGATTGACATGTCATTGGGAGGTGGGAAATTCCTATCACGGGAGAGAAAGATGGCTTTATATCTTACAGTTATACTCACAAAAATGTATTTAAATCCTCAGTGGTTTATGAAAATTTTCAATAAAAATGAGTATCATTTTCCCCAAATAAAAAAAAAAATTGACTTTAAAATCCTTGGAACTACTAATTTAATTACCAGTCATATGTGCACCATTCCAAATCATTCATCTGAGGCAGAGTCTTCAGACTGAGCTTAGGGAATTGGAGTTACTGGGTCACACCAGAACCCAAATGATCCCTGTGATCTTCTGTCACATGCAATTATCCAGGCACTCTTTCAATCTCCATTGCACTCTGAGAGCAAGGTAAGGGAAGTCCCAACTTCCCTCAGCCAGGAGGCAAGAAAGATGTCCTACCCCAAATGTAGTCAAGTTCACACACTTCAAAACCAGGTTTCTGGTTCTGGTCACTGCATCCTTAGTTTCCAACCACACACCATTTTAGATGTGATCTAATTCAGGGGTCATGGTTCTTTCCAGCAACTTCTTTCCTGACCATTGAGTCATGTCATGACTCCCAATTTAACTATTCTGTGATTATTGCTTGTTAAGTGCTCTAAGAAGAAGAAATCAGGTTTGGATAGTGTCCCCAGGAAGTTGGCAGTACGAGGCTAAGCAGTCACATCTGTTCCCACTGTCCTACTGTCCATTTGTTTCTCAAATGTCTGCCAGAGACAAATCTCCATGGAAGTACAGAGGAGCCACCAAAGGAAAAAGGGGTCTTTGAGAGCATGCAGGAAAATGCCCTTAGTGTACACAGGAGCAAGCTAGCCCTGAGGGCCTTTGTCTCCCCATCTTGCACAACCTACTGGGGCACAGCTATATTGAATCAATGTCCCCTGACTCCTGACACATGTTTTTCATTTAGTCAACTGAAAATATTTCCACCACAAATTACATTGGGCTTCTAGCTCTAAGAACAGATGATTAACCCTTCACTCTAGAATAATCTAATTTCTGTAATATGACAATGCAGTCACAATGATATTCTCTTACCTGGGAGATTAACCACATGATCTGATAGACTCTAATGATCCTATAAAAATAGAAAACACAGACTTGGGTTACCTAAAAATATCTAAAAAGTCCCACCTCACCCCACCCTGCTCCTAAAATCTCTAAAACTGTCCACCCTAAGAATGGGAAAGGCTTTATGTGACCATTTAAACCAGATGTTCCATGTTGACTAAATTTTATCTTCCTTAGAAAGCACTATGGAGGGCTTGGGAGATAGCTCAGTTGGTATAGTGTTTGCCTTGCAAGCACAAGGCCCTGGGGTTCAGTCCCCAGTACTGCGAAATAAATAAGTAATGAAAGCACTATGGAGTCATTGTGTATTTCAGGAGTTAGGCTGTGGCCTGTGCTCTTTTCTCTTACAGTCAGCCACTCTACTCCCTGTTGTTCAGCCCTATATTACAACTGAGCTTCTGTCTGGCTACCTCTGGGTCCTCTCCCAGTTTTGGTGGGGGATAACCAAGAGTGGAGGCTGCTTCCCACCATCCAAGATTCAGCACAACTGCACCAGGAAGAGAGCTGAATGGGGGCAAGTGACACAAAGAGTCTAAGAGGTCAAAGGTCTGTATCATTCAAGGGCTGAGCTTGTGCCAAGAAAACAGGATTCCAAGGAAGACTGGTGTTGTTGGAAAGGGATGGAAAACAACAGAATTCCTTCCCCAACCAAAGATCCTCTGCACTCACTCTGATTTTCTATTTGGGAAAGATCTTTAAATTTTACAGATTATTTTTATACTAGGAATATAGTATAAATATAAATATCCTCTATAAATATATTATAGAGGAATCTAAATATTCAAGAGGAAGAATATGACTGAAGCAATTGGTACATTGTTCCATAACTCTTATGCAGACTTAAGAATTACATAATATTCTCACTGTGATCTCTGATCCTCACATTTTATGATCACACAAACATAATAAACACAGTGTGAACTCAGGCACTCAAATAATACCCTAAGTTTAACCATTGTCACTGATAAAATACACTAATGTGATCTCTGATCCTCAAAAATGCACTCACTGTGATTTCTCACACTCATACAATACTCTCAGTGTAACCTCAGATACTATTATAACACCTCCATATGCTCTCTAACACATAATACCAAAAATGTGGCCTCTGACACTCAGAATAGTCTCATTGGGTTTTCTGACACTCACCTAATACCTTCACTATGCCTATTGTCCATTACAGAATACTTTCATTCTGCCCTCTGACAATTATGAAATGTCCTCAATTAGCAGTCTCACAATATTTTCACCAGACTTCTGATGTTATGTAATTTACTCACTGTGACTCAAACACTCCCATAATACCTTCATGTGTCCTCTGATACTGACATAATATCCTTACTGTTCTTGTGTCACTCACATAATACTCTTACTGTGGACTATGATCACACACACACAAAAATTCTAACTATGTCCTCAGGTACTCACAAATTATTGTCACATGACCTCTGTCACCCACAAAATATCCTCACTGTGGCCTCTGACATGAACACAGAATATTCAGTATGATCTCAGACATAGTCTCCTGTGGCCACTGACACTCACGTAATACCCTCATTTTGTCCTATGCCATTCACATAATATCTTCACTTGTCAGCTGAAACTCACATAATACCCTACTGTGTTCTCTGATATTCACATAACACCCTAATTCTGACCCCTGACACTGATAATACCATCACAGTGACATGTATCACTCACATTATTTCTTTAGTGTGACCTGAGACACAAACCTGATACCCTCAATGTATCCTCTAATTGATATCGTATCCTCACTGTGGCTTCTGATGCTCAAATAATTATCTCAGAGTGACCTCAGACACTGACATAATACACTAACAGTACCCCCTGACATATAATATCCTACCTGGAGCATCTGACACTGCAATAAAACACTCACTGTGACTTCTGGCACGTGCATAAATACCTCACTCTGGTCTCTGACACTCACATAATAGCATATCAGTGGCCCCTAACACTATTAAAATAACTCATTGGACTCTGACACTATATAATATTTTAGCATGACCACTTAAACTAACATAATGTACTCACTATGACACTGAACACTCATTTACTATCTTCACTGTGTCCTATGACACTGACATAATACCCCATTTAGTCCTCTTACATTCATTTAATAATATGAATAAGACCAGGGACACTCAAATGATATTCTCAATTTGGCCTCTCCTCTGATACTCACATAATACCCTCACTGTTGCCTGTGACACACATTTTATTCTCACTTGGTCTCTGATATTTATACAATAACTTCCATGTGGCCTCTGATATTTACAATGTCCTCACTTGGCCTGTGACTCTAACAAAATACCCTCATCATAACCTGTTACAGTCATGAAATATCCACACTATGGCCCCTGATGTTAAAAATATTTTCTCATTACATCCTCTAACACATAATATTCTCACTTTTCCTGTGTCACTCACATAACACTCTGTGTGATTTTGATACTCATATATTACCCCCACTGTGCACTCTCACACTCAAACAATATCCTTACTGTGACCTTTGACACTGACTTAATATCTTCAGTGTGGCCTCAGATTATATCCTAAATGTGACCACTGACACTCACATGGTACACTTACTGTGGCCTGTGATGCTTACATAATACCCTCATCATGACTTATGGCTCTCACATTATTAACTCTTTGTGACCTCTGATGCTGATATAATATACCCACTGTGGTCTCACACACTCACATAATAACCTCTCTGGGACCTCTGACACTTGTAATACTCTCAGTGTGCATTCTGACACTCATAATAACCTCACTGTGACCTCTGATTCAGATGTAATATCCTTTCTGTAGCTTCTGATTCTCACACGATTCCCTCAAAGTGGCCCCTGATGCGCACATAACACCTTCACTTTGGTTTTTGACTCTCAAATATTTTCCTCAATTTGCCCTCTCTTTCATATAATACCTCCCTGTCACCTCTGATGCTCAGGTAGTAACCTCGGTTTTACCACTGATGCTCACCAAATACCTACATGGTGACCCCTGAAGCTCACATTATACCATCAACGTGGCTTCTTACACTCACATAATATCCCCATAGTGAACTCTGACACTGAAAACATATCCTTTTTGTTACCTCTGCCACTCGAAAAATACCTTCAGTGTAACTTCAGATGCAATCATGATACTTTTACTGTGGCCTCTAAAATTGACATAATAACCTCACTTTTTTCTCTGATACTCATATCTCCTCATAGTGGCTTCTGAAATTCACATAAAACACTAAGAGTGACAAGACAACCTTACGATGACCACTGACACTGACATAATATAATTATTGCTTCCTATGATACTCACTTTATCTCCCTATGACATGTGACACTCAAAGAATATCTTCCCTGTGACTCTGATAGTCATAAATTAGCCTGACTTGACTTATGACACTCAATGTCTTCACTCTGACATCTCACACCCAAAATAAGCTCATTGTTACTTGTGACTCTCAAAAATATCCTCACTTGCACTTTGACAGTAACATCATACCCTCAATGTGACATTTGACACATTATACCCTCACTCTGACCTCTGACACAAATGTCCTGCATTGACCTCTATCACTGACATAATACCCTCATGTAATATCTCACATTCACATATTACCCTCAATGTGACTTCAATCACTTATTATTACCCTTACTGTGGTCTATGACACTCATAAAATATACTCACTGTGGTCTCTGACAGATACATAATACCCTCCTTTGGCCTCTAACTCTGAAATAATATCCTCAGTGTGACCTCTGTTACTCACAAATAATCTCACTGTGATCTTCCTCACACACATAATAGCCTTACATGGCCTGAGTCATTCACAGAATACCCTCAATGTGTCTTCTGGCTCTCACATAGTTTCCCTTCTGAGCTCTGTGACACTCAAATTATACTCTCATTGTTCTTTTTTTAGAAACAGACATAATACCTTTGTTGACACTCATACATTATGTCCTCACTGTGACCTTGACACTCACATTATTTTCTGAAATGACTTTGGACACTTTTATTTATCTTCACTGGTGCCTCTGGTGCTCACCTAATTTCCTCACTTGTTTTGTGACACTCACATGATATCCTCACTGTGAGTCTGATAGTCACACAATATCCTCACATGACCTCTGACACTCACATGATGTCTTCACTGTGGCCTCTTATAATCACAATATAACCTCACTGGAACCTCTATTACTTATGTAATACCCTTACTTTGGATTATAACATTCACAAAATATTCTCACTAGGCCTTTGACACTAATGTAATGTTTTCACTTTGACCACTGACACTCAAATAATAACCTCACTGTGATTTCAGAAACTCAAATTATGCAATTTGACCTCTGACAGAGACATTATATCCTTTATTGGCCTCTAACACCTAATATCATTAATGCAACCTCTGACACATAATAACTATACTGTGACCTCTGGCACTCACATAATACCCTCACTGTACTTTCTGACACTCACACAAATCCCTACTTCTGGTCTCAGACAATCACATAATACAAACTTTTTGACCTCAGACACAGACTACTACCACTCTGGTCTCTGTCACTCACATAATATCACACTTTGTCCTTTGAAAGTCACAAAAATATTATCACTGGGTCCTCTAACACACATAAAATATCCTCACTTTGACCTCTGATATTGACATAATACCCTCATTGTGATGTCTGAAACTGATACAATATCCTCTCTGTGAATTCTTACACTCATAATGTCATCATTTTGTTCTCTGTTACTGAAATAGTATCCTTATTCTAACCTGTTATAACACACCCACATAACACCCACAGATTGGCCTCCTGTACACATATTATATTCAAGGTGACTTGTCATGCACATAATACCCTTTAGTGACCTGAGATGAGACACTTACATCATGCTTGCAACAAAGTCTCTGACACTTATATAATATCCACATTTGATCTCTGATATTCATATAATAAATTCAATCTGTCTTCTGACAATCACATAATATTCTAACTCTGACCTCTGTCACTAACTTAATATACTCACTTTTGCCCCTGATATTCATATAATATCCTCATTTGGCATCTGAAACTCACAAAATGTCATCACTATTACCTCAATACTCATGTAACACCCTCAATGTGGCCTCTAATATTCATCAAATACCTTCAATGTGGCCTTATACACTCACATACTATAATTGTCACCTCTGACACTCACATAATACACTCACTATGGTACAAGATGGTCACTGTGATTTGGGACACTCATAATATCCTCATGCTGGCCCCTGGTGTGACAAAATATTACCACTGTGGTCACTGACACTCACATAATTCCCACAGTGTTCTCCCTGCAATTGACAGCATATCTCAACTGTAGCCTCTAACACTCATACAATATCATTTCTGGGACAGTTGCCACTCACCATAATATCCCCATTTGTTTCTGACACTCTTATAATACCATTGCAGTGGCCTCTGACGCTTACATAATATACACAATTAAACCTCTGATATCCACAAAATATCCTCAATGTGGCCTCTGATATTAATATAATACCGACTGTGGCCAATAAGACTAACATAATTCCCTCACTGTAGCCTCTGACACTCATATAATATCATCACTCTTACCACTGACACATAATATTCTCCATGTGACCACTGTGATCACTGTCATTCATTGAGTATCTTCCCTGAGGCCTCTAATGTTCAATAAACATAGCCTGGCCTCTGACACTAATATAATGTCATCAGAGAGGCCTCAAACATTTATATAAAATCTTCACTGTGCCTTCTGACACACAATAACCTCACTATGGTCTTTGACTCTCACATAATCTCCTTTGCCCTCTGATACTCTTATAATACACTCACTGTTGCCATGACACTCACATATAAACCTCAATGTGACCTCTGAATTTCACATAATATCTTCACTCTGACCTCTGAAACTCACATATGACCTCTCACACTCACATAATACCCTCATTTTGGACTCTGACATTCACATACTATCCTCACTATGAATAATTACATGAACATAATGTTCATACTGTAACCTCTGACTCTTCCTCTGGTCTCTGACACACATAAAATATCCTCCATGTGACCTCTTAAACTCACCTTACACCCTCACTATAATATCTGACACTCAAAGTCTTTATCTGGCCTCTGACATTCATATAATATCCTTACTATGGCCTCAGGTTCTCACATGATATTCTCACTCTGACCACTAACCTTGACAAACTGGCCTCACTACAGCCACTGAAATCCAGATATTACCCTCACTGTGGCCTCTGACACATAATATTTTTACTCCAGCAACTCACATTTACATGATATCTTTAATCTGCCTACCACCACTCACATAATACCTTCACTATGCCTCTGACACTCTGGTAATTGCCTCACTATAGCCACTGACACAGAATATCCTTATGTGGTCTGACACTTACTTATCCTCATTCTTGTTCCTTTTACATAATATTCTCCCTTGACCTCTCACACTCACGTAATATCTTTACTGTAGCCTAAAATACTCACAAAGTATTTGCCCTGTGGACTCTCATATTAATATACAATCCTCACATGACCACTTTTTTAAAAATATCATTGTTTTAAAGATTAACATGTAAATTACAGAAAAAGTAAAAGTACAAGCAAAGAACAAACTTATTAATTTCCAAGCAGCTTACTTGGACATGGCTTCCATGTCATGAGTATACATACCCAACATCACATTTTATGTGTTTGAGATCATTGTGAATATCATGCTTTTCCACACATGAATATTCATGAAAACAAATTATAATACCTACCTCATTGGACCACTTACATTCACATATAATCATAACTCTGATACAATAATCTCACATAAATACCCTCACTCTGGCCTCTGACACTCATATAATATTTACACTTGACCACTGACATTAATGTAATATCCTCACTGTGGAACCTGACACTCACATAATACACTCACTGTGACTGAAGACACTAACACCCTTAATGTGACTGCTGACACTCACATAATATCCTTAGTATGCATTGTGTCCTTTAGTATTAATGTAATATTCATACATTAGAATTTATAACTAATATATTAGTTGTCCTTTGTTTTTTAATGCCAACATATTATCAATAATTTTACATGCAAAATTAATAGTTTCCCTGAGTCCTTTCAAATTCATGTAATATGGAATATGTGGCCTCTTGAACTCATATAAAAACTGTTTATTGTTGCCGAGTTTGTGGCTTATTGTTAGAACACTTGCCTAGCACAAGTGAGGCACTGGGTTCAATCCTGAGCAACACATAAAAAAATAAATAAATAAAATTAAATTTAAAAAACAATTATCTTATTTTTCTAAACTATCCCTTGTTCTTTCTATACTGATATTATATTCATAATATAGCATTAAAAGTGCTGTAGTCACTAGCCTCTGGCTCTTCATACTAACGTGCTTTCCATTCTATAAAATCTAGACCTAACAAAATAGCTGCCTGGTACCCATAATGTGAATGTGATAAACTTGTTGTACCCTCTAAAACTAATAGCTGCCATTTGGTCTTTAATGCTAAAGAAATATTCTTACTATTCCACATTAAACTAATATAGTAGATTCCCTGGGACCTAAAAGATCATTATAATATCTGCAGTGACTATCTAAAACACATATGATAGCTCGCCTGTAAACTTCAAAAATAATACAATATTCCTATTATGACTATTCCATGTCCTTTTTTCAACAGTATGTGCATACATTAGCATGGAAGACTATACAAGAGCTGTTCTGTCATTTAATAATAATATAATTTGTCTGATATTACAACATCTGAAATGGATAACACAGCCATTCAGAGTACTTAAATACTAATAAAAAATCCATACCAGAGTATCAAATATGAATATAGAAGCTGTGCTGTGGCCTCTAAATCTAATGTGTTATTCATAGCCAAGAATCTATAATGAATATACTAGCTCCCCCTACCTTGAAATACTAATATAACAGCTATATCACCTACAAAACCAATAAAATATATTTCCTGTAGCCTTTAATATTATTTTATGCCATCTTTTTTACAAACCTTGGAACTGATATAACTTACTTGTGGATTTTAATATTCACTTAATATCCTTGATATAACATCTAAAACTAGTAAACCAGTGTTCTGTAGCACTTAACATTAGCATATTTATATTATACAGCCTTATGCTAATAATATATCTCACTTTGGCATTAAACAATTCTTATGAGTTATCATTAAAATTAATGTATTAACTACCATGTTGATTTTAATCCTAAGATATGCATACTTGAGTTTCTAAAAATGACCTAAAGATTTATTTGTGACTTTTAATACTAATATGATATCAGTACTATGACATATCAATCTGATATGATAGCTGCCTTTTAAAATTGATGTAATATTCATACTATAGGAAGTACAACTAATATAATAATGGCCCTGAAGTTTTAATACTATTACATTTTCCATAATATGGCATTTAATATTAACATAATAGCTTCTATAGACCTTGGATACTGATAGAAGAAGTGTGCAATAACATCCATACCAAATATAATAGCTGTTATGTAGTCTATTTTGCAAAAATAATAGCATAATAAAACACCTCAAGATAATGCAATATCTGTCCTTAGTGATTAATAGTAATACCAGTACCACACCATCCAAAAGTGATATAAGACTTGTCCTCTGGATTATAGTCCATATTATTATAGAATTCTCATGACTAGGGCTGCTCTCCATGAGCTTCACTGGCATCGAGCACAGAGGTAACACAGAGCACTAACTGGAACCAGTATGCAAGTTCTCAACAGGCTTCATTAGAAACAATCCATGCCCAGTAACTGAAAGAGTTCAGAAGGCAACTGATCAAGACACTTAAAAAGCATAATCTTTGTCCCACTGCTCTGAGAGGAACCTGTCACCAATAATGTGAATTCAATGAAACATCCCTCAGTCATACACAGGTCTTCATGTCACCTGGTATTTGACATTTCAGATGTCAGTTGCAGTCTTACACCTGAGACAAACCAGGTAGCTCCTAAATTCTATGGTCTCTTTGTCAGGATCACCAAACCCTGAGTTCACAGCTGCAGATATGAGGACATAAGGAGAGACATATGTAGCCTGCACTGCCTTGTTGCTCCTTGCTAACACACGACCAGTGGGCAAAGTCTGTGGGCTGTGTTTCCAGGGTATCTCCATCTCATACTGACCTTGATTGTTTTGGGCTTCACACTGTGGCCTTTAATCATGGGATTTGCCTAATTTGGATATCAGTAAGGAAGCTGTGGTCATAATATATCACTTAAAAATTTTTATTTTGTCTACATTGATCTAGCTGTCAGAGAAACCATAATTTTAAAAGAGTGCATGTTCTGGTAATTTTTATGTTGAGAGTTTGGTGCACTACACCTTTGTATTGGATGCCCTTCTTAGAAAGGGAAGAGTACACCATCAGAGCTTGGTGCCTCAGTGTTTGAATCTGGTGATGCTGTGCTTCAGAGTGTGAAAGTCAGGACTGGAACAACTGGGTACAGAACCATTTGAGGATATTGCTAGAAAGTTGTATTTTAGACAAGGGAATAACACTCAGGAAGGCTTTATTGATATACTTGTTCATGGGAATTCTTTGTTAATGAAGGGAATCTGTTTTCTGTGGAATCAACCCCCTCTGGAACTCAGAATTTATCACCCATGTTTTGTGATTCCTTTTTCTCCTGCTTTGGAGAATTAAGTAAAGATCCCAGCAAATCAATTTTTGAGGCATTTTCCAAGAGTTGTCCATGAAGAGAAATTATCACTAGCTGACATTGTTAGCTTAAAGGCTTTTTACAGTGACTTGGAAATTAACTGAACTTCTGCTCATTTCATGGTCCTATCAGGCCTGCCAAGCTCATACACGGCTCTTTCTCCTTCCTGAAGAAACTTAGTGGATAGGGAATGTTATCACATAATGCCATAATGTCATAAGATGAATACCTACAGGAGAAGGAGATAAGAGGGTAGAATTTTCCATGACTTTGATTTTTAGCAGCTTAAAAAACAGCAACTATTTTCTTTATTCAAATGCACTGGTGCCTCAGAGATTACCAAACTCAGCACCTTTCAGAGTTGCAGGACTTCCTTGTGGTGATACTTTCCACTTTTTGTTCCCCAGTAAATTTCAAGGAACACAAAAGCTTTCAGCAATGCACTATTATGGGAGCCATCAACAGGGGTGATTGTGCTTATGAGTATTGATATTCTAGTCTTTACAAGCCAGTGGTCTACCATCAGACTCTCACCTTTGTGGGATGGTAATGAGAAGTCAATTAGTTCTGTGTTCACAAGCAAAATAGTTCTAAACCTTTGAGATGGTTTGCTGATTTTTGATAATTATCTTCCTTAATATAAGAGAAGAAGATCAGCTTCTTGTGTTCATTCAAAAGTGGGCACAGGGCACTCAGAGAACCAGCATTAGATTAATGACTATCCCCTGAAGAGAGTGGTTAACATGTCCTTTTCCATTTATCAAAACTGAATTGTCAGAGATCCAAGATGGCAGTCTAGAGGGAGGCTGCGTTCCTTGTTGCTCCACGACGCCAGATTCAAGCAGAGGATATCTGTTTCTTTGTGAGGCAGTTTTTGCTGCTTATCGATCCCCTGCTCTTTACCCCATTTGTCTGCTGTGATTACCTGCAATCTGCCAGCTTATCGACACCATTTTTGAGAGCAGATTCCTTGCTGTCAGGCATCTATCATCCGCCATTTGCCTGCCTCTCGCCTGTCCATCGCCTGCCTTCACCCTATCCCAACGCTCAAGGTTTACCTCCCGATCCTCCGACAGCTGCCAGCAGACTTACCGCAGACTGCCAGTGGAGAACCAGCTGCCTGCTGCTGCCTGGAAGTTCACTGTTACAGTACCTGCAGGTTTGATTACACGTGGCTGCTGCCATATTGAGACAACAGCCAGGCCCTGTAGGACCCCTGGCCGGACTGACTGAGTCCCGTCTCCAGGATCCCTCAGCCCAACCAATCACTCCCTGCCTCTGGGGTCCTCACATCAACTGACTGCTCCCTGCCACCAGGAGCCCCAGACCAACTGACTGTGCCCTATCACTGGGAACCCAGACCAACTGATTGCACCAGGCCTCCTGGATCCCACAACCACACCAAACACACCTGACCTCCAGGACCACATCCGAACTAACTGCCTCCTGTCTCCAAGACCTACAGCTGACCATGTCCACCCCTGAGCTGCAGCTCCCCATTTGCCAACACATTTGCAAGCCAGAGCAGCCATGTGGAATAATCCTGGAAACTGGAGCTCCGATCTTCGGGTGGGGCAAATCCCAACCTGAGATGCCTGCTGGAAGCTTGAAGCTCATTGTCAGGTACCTCTCATACATCAGGATACTGAACACTGGGATATTTCATTAGTATAGGACTGTTATACAGTAGATTTTCTTTTTTCTCCTTTTTAAAAAAATATTTAAGTTTTTATTTATTTACTTTTCTTGCTTTCTTTTCCTTCTGTTTACCTGTTCCCTCAGAGTTGCTTTCTCCCTTATTTCCATGCTAACATCTGATTTCTTTTGATTACACTCTCACACTTTCTATTGTCTAGAACTTCTGTATATTCTTCCATTATCCCATTAACAGCCATATTCTTCATCCATCTGCATCCTCTTTGTCCTGCTTTAGAAACTGCAGACATTAATGTAAACCTGTTTGTTTTAACCGAAGATAACATTTGGACACATTTTGTTTATTATGACAATTTTGTTATTGTCCCCAAAGGGGCTATTTCATCTAGGATTGCATAGTGTCTGATTTGGGCACTGCTAATATTAATCTCCCCTTAAAGAAAGGGTTTTGAAAACCTATAGGGCCACTATAAGCCTATAGGGGGAAATCTGCAATACCCCAGATCTGCACTGCTAGAAGGGAAGATACATGAACAACATGAAAAAAACAAAAGAAGAAGATGATCCAAACAAATCTAGATTCTATAGTAATAGAATCCAATGACAGTATGTTAGAAGAAATGTCAGAAAATGACTTCAGATTATGCATGATTAAGATGATTCATGAAGCAAAGGATGATATAAGAGAGCAAATGCAGACAATGAATGATAATACCAATAAGCTGAAAGAGCACCTGCAGGAAGCAAAAGATCATTTCAACAAAGAGATAGAGATTCTCAAAAAAAAAAAAAAAAAAAAAAAAAAAAAAAAAAAAAAAACAGAAATCCTTGAAATGAAGGAGACAATAAACCAAATAAAAAACTCAATGGAAAGCATCAACAATAGACTAGACCACTTGGAAGACAGAACCTCAGAAAATGAAGACAAAATATTTAATCTTGAAAATAAAGTCACCCAAAAAGAGAAGATGGTAAGAAATCATGAACAGAATCTCCAAGAACAATGGAAATCATGAAAAGACCAAATTTAATAATTATTGGGATTGAGGAAGGCACAGAGATAAAAACCAAAGGAATGAACAACCTATTCAATGAAATAAAATCAGAAAATTTCCCAAACCTGAAGAATGAAATGGAAAATCAAATACAAGAGGCTTACAGAACACCAAATGCACAGAATCACAACATATCCACACCAAGGCACATTACAATGAAAATGCCTAACATTCAAAATAAAGGTAGGATTTTGAAGGCCGTGAGAGAAAAGCATCAGATTACATATAGGGGGAGACCAATACGGATAGCAGCAGACTCTCTTTAGAGTCTTCTCAACCCAGACTCTAAAAGCTAGAAGGGCCTGGACCAACATATTTCCAGCTCTGAAAGAACATGGTTGCCAACCAAGAACCTACACCCAGCAAAACTAACCTTCAGATTTGAAGATGAAATGAAATCCTTCCATGATAAACACAAGTTAAAAAAATTTACAAATAGAAAGCCTGCACTACAGAATGTTCTCAACAAAATATTCCATGAGGAGGAAATGAAAAACAACAATGGAGGACAGCAAAGGGAGGAACTACCTTAGAGAAAAACCACTCAAAGGAGAAACCAAGTCAAATTAAAAACCAAAAATAAGCCAAGTGACTGAGTATACAAATCATTTCTCAATAATATCCCTGAACGTTAATGGCCTAAACTCATCTATCAAAAGACATAGACTGGCAGAATGGATTAAAAAGAAAGACCCAACAATATGCTGCCTGCAAGAGAATCATCTCATAAAAAAAGACATCCACAGACTAAAGGTGAAAGGATGGGAAAAAACCTACCACACACATGGACTCAGTAAAAAAACGGGGGTTTCCATCCTTATATCAGATAAAGTGGACTTCAAGCCAAGTTAGTCAGACAGATAAAGAAGGACATTTCATACTACTTAAGGGAACCATAAATCAGGAATATATAACAATCATAAATATTTACACCCCAAACAGCTGGGCATCCATGTACATCAAACAAATCCTTCTCAATTTCAAGAATCACATAGACAACAACACAATAAATCTGGGTGACTTTAATGCACTGCTGTCACTACTAGATAGATCTTCCAAACAAAATGCAACCAAAGAAACCATAGAACTTAATAACACAATCAATAACCTTGACTTAATAGACATATATAGAATGTTCCATCCATCAATGAGTGGATACACTTTCCTCTCAGCAGCACATGTAACTTTCTCGAAAATAGACCATATGTTATGCCACAAAGCAGCCCTTAGGAAATGCAAAAAAATAGAGACACTGCCTTGTGTTCTATCAGATCATAATGAACTGAGAGTAGAATTCAGTGACAAAGTAAAACAAGGAAATTACTCCAACACTTGGAGACTAAATAATATGCTATTGAATGAAACATGGATGACAGAAAAACATCATTGAGGAGATTAAAAAATTCTTAGAAGTCAATGAGAATGATGATACAACATATTAAAATCTCTGGGACAGTATGAAAGCCGTACTAAGAGGAAAATTCATTGCATGGAGCACATTCCAGAAAAGAGTGAAAAGTCAACAATTAAATGACCTAACATTACAGCTCAAAGCCCTAGAAAAAGAAGAACAGAATAACAGCAAAAGTAGTAGAAGACAGGAAATAATTAAAATCAGAGCTGAATCAATGAATTTGAAATGAAAGAAACTATTCAAAAATTGACATAACAAAAAGTTGGTTCTTTGAGAAAGTAAACAATATAGATAAGCCCTTAGCCACACTAACAAAGAGAAGGAGAGAGAAGACTGAAATTACTAAAATACATGATGCAACAGGAAATATCACAACAGACACCACTGAGATACAGAACATAATGAGAAGCTACTTTGAAAATCTGTATTCCAACAAAATAGAAAGTACTGAAGACATTGACAAATTTCTAGAGACATATGTTCCTCCTAAACTGAACCAAGAGGACATACACGATTTAAACAGATCAATATCAAGCAATGAAATAGAAGAAGCCATTAAAAATCTACCATCCAAGAAAAGCCCAGGACAAGATGGATTCTCAGCCGAGTTCTACAAGACCTTTAAAGAAGAACTCATTCCAATACTACTCAAAGTATTCCAGGAAATAGAAAAGGAGGGCACCGAACTCATTCTATGAAGCTAATATCACCCGCATACCCAAACCAGGAAAAGACACATCAAGGAAAGAAAATTTTAGACCAATATCCTTGATGAATACAGATGCAAAGATCCTTAACAAAATATTGGCAAACCATATCCAAATAAATATTAAGAAAGTTGTGCACCATGATCAAGTGGGGTTCATTCCTGGAATGCAAGGATGGTTCAACATTCATAATCAATAAATGTAAACAATCATATCAATAGACTTAAAGATAAGAATCATATGGTTATTTCAATTGACACAGAAAAAGCATTTGACAATATACAACACCCCTTCATGCTGAAAACATTAGAAAAAATAGGGATAGTAGGAACATGCCTGAATAATGTAAAGGCTACTTATGCTAAGCCCATGGCCAACATCATTCATAATGGAGAAAAACTGAAACCATTCCCTTTCAAAATGGGAACAAGACAGGGATGTCCTCTTTCATCACTTCTATTCAACATTGTCCTCGAAACTCTAGCCAGAGCAATTAGGCAGACTAAAGAAATTAAAGGGATAAGAATAGGAAAAGAGGAACTTAAACTAACACTATTTTTGGATTACATGATTCTATATTTACAGGATCCAAAAACCTCCTCCAGAAAACTTCTAGACCTCATCAATGAATTCAGCAAAATAGCAGGCTATAAAATCAACATGCATGAATCTACAGCATATTTATACGCAAGCAATGAAACAGCTGAAAGGGAAATGAGGAAAACAACTCCATTTGCAATAGCCTCAAAAAAATAAAATACTTGGGTATCAACCTAACCAAAGAGGTAAAAGATATCTATAATGAAAACTACAATACCCTGAAGAAAGAAATTAAAGAAGACCTAAGAAGATGGAAAGACCTCCCATGTTCTTGGATAGGCAGAATTAATATTGTCAAAATGGCCATACTACCAAAAGTGCTATACAGATTCTATGCAATTCCAATTAAAATCCCAATGATGTACCTCCCAGAAATAGAGCAAGCAATCATGAAATTAATCTGGAAGAATAAGAAATCCAGAATAGCTAAAGCAATCCTTAGCAGGAAGAACGAAACAGGGGTATGGCAATACCAGAACTTCAAATATAGTACAAAGCAATAGTAACAAAAACAGCATGGTATTGGAACCAAAATAGGTTGATCAATGGTACAGAATAGAGGACAAGGACACAAACCCAAATAAATACAATTTTCTAATACTAGACAAAGGTGCCAAAAATATGCAATGTAGAAAAGATAGCCTCTTCAACAAATGGTCCTGGGAAAACTGGAAATCCATATGCAACAGAATGAAACTAAACCTCTATCTCTCACCCTGCACAAAAATCAACTCACAATGGATCAAGGACCTTGAAATCAGACCAGAGACCCTGCATCTTATAGAAGAAAAAGTAGGTCCAAATCTTCACCTTGTTGGCTTACAATCAGAATTCCTTAACAGGACTCCCAGAGCACAAGAAATAAAAGCAAGAATCAATAACTGGGATAGATTCAAACTAAATAACTTTCTCTCATCAAAGGAAACTATCAGCAATATGAAGAGAGAGCCTACAGAGTGGGAGAATATCTTTGCCTCTCATACTTCAGATAGAGCACTAATTTCCAGAATATATAAAGAACTCGAGAAACTCTACACCAAGAATACCAATAACCCAATCAACAAATGAGCTAAGGAAATGAACAAACACTTCACAGAAGATGTACAATCAACAGATATATGAAAAAATGTTCACCATCTTTAGTAATGAGAGAAATGCAAATCAAAACTACACTAAGATTCCATCTCACCCCAATTAGAATGGTGATTATCAAGAATACAATCAACTATAGGTGTTGGAGAGGATGTGGGGAAAAAGGCACACTCATACATTGCTGGTGGGACTGCAAATTAGCGCAGTCCCTCAGGAAAGCAGTGTGGAGATTCCTTAGAAAACTTGGAATGGACCTACCATTTGACCCAGCTATCCCACTCCTCAGCCTATACCCAAAGGTCTTAAGATCAGCACACTACAGAGATACAGCCACATCAATGTTCATAGCTGCTCAATTCACAGTAGCCAGACTATGGAAACAACCTAGATGCCCTTCATTTGATGAATTGATAAAGAAAGTGTGGTATATATATACAATAGACTATTACTCAGCTATAAAGAATAATAAAATTATGGTAATTGCAGGCAAATGGATGAAATTGGAGAATATCATGTTAAGTGAGATAAGCCAATCTCAAAAATCCAAAAGAGGAATGATCTCACTGACAAGCGGATGATGACACTTAATGTTGGGTGGGAGGGGGAAAAGAATGAATGAAGGAGGGACTGTATAGAGGAAAAAGAGAGGTGGGAGGGGTGGGGGGAAGAAAAAAATGACAGAATGAATCAAACATCATTACTCTATGTAAATATATTAATATGCAAATTGTGTGCTGTTACTCCATGTACAAACTGAAACAACATGGATCCCATTTGTTTACAATAAAAATAAATTAAAAAAAAAGAAAAGAAAAACTGAATTGTCAGTCCTTCTTTCTGCTCCAGTCACCTTAGCCATTGAATAAATATTGACTTCTGAGTTGGTTCTTTGTTCTTCTACTGGGCCTCCTTTCCAAATTTCAGTTAGAAGAATAGAAATAAACTGTCTTCAACAACACACACAAAAAGAAGTGACCTGCTGTGACTTTGAAAGAAGCAGTGCATATGTTCCATAAAGAATTAGAGAATTCCACTCCCATGGTTATGACCCATGGTTATTGAACAAATTGTGGCAATTTCACACCATCATTTCTTCTTGATAAAAATCGCATTCATGAATTTTAGAACCAAAATATTTTTATCTATGTGAGGCATTTAGAAATGGAAACAGAAATGCCAGTTCCTTGGTATTTGATGGGGTACGTGAAACTTTGCCTACTGCCACACAAGCTTTTCCAAAAGATCTCTGGAATTACCACTGCTATAGGATGATGGAGACAAAGAAATGAGACTTCTGATGACTATATCTTGGAAGTGAAATACCATGGCTCTTGCTGATTTATTTTTCTTTGAAACCAGATGCTGAGGTGTATTCACTTAGATGGCGAAGCTACAAGTTTTGGACAATAGAACTCTCTGGTGCCAGTGATCCCTTGTAGTGTACCCATATCATACAATGAGAGGAAATATTGAAAGAATTCTAAATTTCACAAGAAGCATTGGAAAGTCTATGGCTCTCTATGTCTGAAAATCAGTCATGGCAAATTTCCAGTGGGGCAGAATGGAAAAAAGGACAAATTAGAAGTTGATTTCCCCTCTTTCACTGTTCAACTCACATTATGGTAGAGTTGTATCTCATCCCTTGTCCCTCTCCTTTCTGTGTTGTGTTTTCTGAATGTTGGTACATTACACATACATGACTTAAATATTAGGGTTCCCAAGTAATATGTATATAAATGGCATTATACACCTGATGACAACTTCAAAACCATGTCCTAGAATAATACCAGAAAATAAATGGCAAAAGTGATCAGGCCTTGTAAGGTATAATGACTTCTTCAGAACTTCCACATTTCCAGAAGGAGGAAATGGGTCTGATTCAAACTGTCTCTCCAAACTAGGTGAGTTGGCCACACCTGGGAAACTCTGGGAACCAGATTCAGGGTGTGTTGGTGTAAACATGTCCCATGTCAAGGAAAGTTGGGAGAAACATGCATATCAGTGAGCTATTAGAACCATCTTATGTGAGAAAGGGCTATGGGTTTGGAGACCCCAGGGAAGTGACTACACTTTCTTGGTAGCAGAACACACAGAACTTGGAACTCTAGTATCTAGACACCCACATTCCAGATAAACTCCCATTCTGCTCACTTGTGTTGAGGCCAGCAAGCCCAGAACCATGAGTTCTTGCTGTCTTCTCATCTTTGGATTCTTATTTCTCAGGAAAGTCCCTAGTGGTGGCCTTTTCCAAGATTGGAAGCACTGTATCAATGTTGGGACCAACAAATCTGGCAATTTATCCCAAGAAGACCAGAGGTGAAACAGGACAGGCCATTGGAAGTGAGTAGAGCCTAGCCCTCCACTCAGATTCCTATTTAGATAGCACCAGACTCTCCAAAGTTTTTGCCTGTGTGTGTTTATATTTGTGTCTCATATTTGTGATTCATTGAATTTGACGTTGATCAAGCTGTGATACTATCCTTTAAAAGAGCACCACCTTACATCATTCCCTCCACACCTCAGAGAGACATATCTACATGTTTGAGTGAGTACCAACTAGTACTTCACAAGCCCTAATAACTGTACTTCTTAGCAAGTTTTCTCTAAACACCTTAGGGAGCTTTTCTACCTACCTCAGAGAGCTGGCAATACATACCTCAGAGAAAACTATTGTCTCACCACAGAGACCTTTCCTATACACTGCAAATAACCCTTTTATTCACTTAAGTGAACACTTACACTCTCATCAATAAGCCTTCCAAAAACCTCATAAAGACATTCTACACCACTCAGAGGGCCCTCCCTACATGTAAGAGATCCCACCATACATAAAAATGAGAATCCACTCAACACCTAAGAGAATCTTTCCTTCACACCTCAAACTCACTTCTCTATATGTCTAAATAATGCCTCCCTACTAATACCAAGAGCTTTTTCTACACACATCAAATTACCATTCATATACCCCTTAGGGACATTGTCTCCACTCTTTATTGAGCAACACTTACACAACTCAGAAAGCCTTTTCTATACACCCCAGAGAGTACTCCCTATAAATTCCAGTGAGATGTTAATTCAAACCTCAGAATTCCGATGCTACAAACAACGACACACCTTACTACACAACTTGGATACAACATACTACTCAAAAAAATGCCCTCTCTACTCACCTGTAAGTGTTGGCCTGACACCTCAGAGAAGACTCTGGATACATTGTTGAGTGGACTTCCTAAACAATATAGGGATTCCCCCTGTTGTACTCAAAGAATACTCCTATTACATCTCATTGTGTTCTACCTAGTCATATCAGATAGATTTCATTATTTATTTCTGAAGACCCTAACTACACAACAGAGAGCATTCCTATGAAGACAAAAGCCCTTCTACACCCCTCATAGATTCCTCGTGTACACTTAATAAAGGCCTCCATAAACACCTCAAATCATCTGCACTAAAAATCTCAGAGAACCTTCCCTTCACACTTTGGTGAACACTTCCTGCACACATAGCAGTCACCTCTCCACACAGCTCAGAGAACTACCTACTCATATCAAGTGCCCGTTCTACAGAATTCACATGGCCTTCCATACACACCTTAGACACATTTCCTATAAATATTATTTATCAATCACTATATCAATGTTGGGACTAGAGAACCATTGCTACACACCACATACCATGCCCCTACAAACCTCAGAATGCCATCATTTCACTATTCAGAGTGCCCAGTTACACACCTCAGAGAGCCCTCCTTTCAAACTTTAGTTAGTCTTCATTTATCTCAGAGATCTCTCCTTACTCACCATAGATGTCCACAAATACACACCTCAGGTAGCTATTAATTTTTACCCATGAACACCCACCTATACACCTCATTCAACAGTCCTCCCTAAAAATCTCAGAGAGGCTCCCATAAAAAAACTCAGAATGCTCTTTCAACAAACCTTTCAAACCAGCTATACATATCTTGTAGCATCCAAAACTAACCAGAAAGCCCTCCATATGTACCTCCAAGGGCCAAAACCACAAACCTAAAAGAACCCCCAAGATACTCTTCTGAGTGACCTACCAAAAGACCTCAGAGATTCTCTCTTCTATCCTCAAATATTCCTCTCACCACACCTGAGTTTATTCTTGCTACTCATACCAGAGACCTCACTGCTTGGGTCCAGCCCTACCAGGAACCCATGGGTTCCACACTGGTAAACAGGGTGCAGGGAGACAGCCTTGGCGATGGATGGAGAATGAAAGACACAGACTCTAGGTCTGGTGCAATCAATCACACTTTATTCTGGGGAAGGCTGGTTTTATATACACTTTTCTTCAGGCTATGATGACAGGCTTATGATTAATAAAATCAAAGAAGTTTCCGAAGCATAGGCAGAAATCGTTTTTACCAAAAGATTATGAGAAAACAGTAACCTTACAGATTATCCTTACTTAATCACAATTATTTTAAGAATATTTAACTAAGTCAATGAGCTAATACAATGTTTATTTCCTTAATATCTCAACTCTACGTGACCTAAGACTATTCTTATTACTTTTTGCAGTAAAGCGATAGACAAATAATGTCATGTGACCATCTCTATTAGGTCCATCTGGTTAATATCTAAATTGCTGAATTAAGGGTTACAGGAGGGCAGCGGTTGCAGTGGTTCTCGTGGCCAAGACTTTTTATACTGAATAAATTACCTTGTCTTATGTAGCCCCTTTTCCCAGAACAAGGCATTGTGTACCAATGTTTATTATAGGGGTGACCTATTTTTGTAGGAAGGGAGGAATGTTGTGAAACCTTTTTTTTTTTTTTTACCTTACCACCGCACATAAACAAAACCATCATCTGGATTAAACCACCCTGTAGGAGACAGGGGGAGATGTATATCTACCTTCTCTAAGGGCTTGCCTTTAGGGGGGTACCAGGGCTTGCCATTGATAAAATAAGCTAGTCCATATCTAGTACTACTACATAGCTACTACTACTACCTAGCTACTGTGGGAGGTGCTTTGTGCTTAGTACTTGGGGAAACATTATTATATATAAATTTCTGTGCCCCAACAAGTTCTGGCTGTGCCAGTAAATGCAGTGTTTGATTTTTAACATAATAAAAACATTCTCCTGTAGTGAGGTTAACGTCACAGGGTTTCAACATGTGTTTTTTCTCCATGATGTTTTTCTGGAAATTTGTAGAATTATTCCCATCACCTCTAGCAAGATCCTCAGACTGAAGTGAGTAATATATTATTAGGAAAACTCCACAGAAAAACATCCAAGTTAGGGAGGCATACATCTGGCATACAATCCTTTTAGGATGAGTCTCTGCAATTATCCTTCAGTGGAACTCTGTCAAGCACTGCAAGGAGAGCCAGGTGCCCCCGCAGCTCCCCCTTTTTATTTTGTAAGAATTTGATGCCTTCTTTGACATTAACTCTCTGGATCATTCTGAGGATTGCTAGAAGGATGACTGGAAAACAAAAGATAGGAATTAAAATACAAACACCAATTAATCCATATTGAATAATAGTATTTAGGAAAGTACTATTGAAAATAGTGGCCTTAATATTGTTAAACATTTGAGTAGCCAGGTTATTTGTTGGAACCACAGAAAGATGAGCTTGACTTAACATTTTTATTTGTTTTTGTAATGTTTGAATGTCCGGAGCTATATTAGTATTATTCCAAACTCCTATAAGATGATTCTTTACCTTTTCCCAATTAGTGTCATTATCTACCTTCAAAGGAGTAACACAAATCCATTTGCAGGTAGCATGACACCTAGTGGTCATTCTTGTTTGAATATTCTGAATTTAATTACCCATGAAAAAATAGATTCTTCAAGAGCATTAATTCTAGTTTCTAACTTTTTATCTACTTGTTCCTGTGCTGCCAGGGCAATGGATACATTAAGAGATAAATCATTTACCTGTGAAGCAATATGAATTTCCTGTACCAAGGCTGTGGTAGAAAGTGCTAAAGAAGTGATTATACTGATAAGAGCTGTTATTCCCCAAATCAAAGCTGCTACAAACCTTTTTGGCCTTAAAAGTTCATTAACTGTTTTTAAAATTTCAACACCTGGGTCATCATACCAAGATTCTGTGAGATTAACCGGCAATATAACATAATTAGGCTGATGTACAATTAAAAACACCTTTAAATCTTTAGACATGGTTGAATTAATACAATTAGTAAGAACACAATCTTGGCAATAAATGTTATAAGCATCCTTATTTTTAGTGATATTGAAATTATTTATGGTAGACATAAGAATATCATGAGGAGAATTTATACAAGCACACACTGAAAAGTCATTGGTTTACTTAACTTAGGTCTTTGTAATAATACTATATTAGTAGCTGCTAACAGTATATATAAATCAGGAAAGTAAGAAAATTTGCCATTATTTAAAACACTAGGATAGATAGGTGTCACCCATCGAGGAGAAAACCACCTATGAATTAGATCATTAGTTACAAAAGGATTAATTTCAAAATGAGGGCTATCATTCTTTCTAGTCTTTAGCCATAGTTTATAGTAATAATCAGGAGCAGACACAGAATAATCTGTAATAGTAGTCTTTGAGCTTTGAGGTTTGAATTGTACTGGGGCATGATGAAAGTCACACTCAAACCATTTTGGAAAATTAGTCTCAACATCAATTAAATTTCAAACAGTATCTTTTTGATTATTAAAGTCATCACATAATTTAAAGGAAGGAGGCAAGGTAACTGAAACATTAGTATCATTATGATTTGCATATCCCAGAGAAATTATCTCAAGAGACCATATATCTCTTTCATTGTCTTCTTCTCCCGGAGAATCAGTAATGTAAGTCCTATAACTTAAAGGGAGACATCCCAATGGCACATGTAGATTATCTGATTATCTGGACTAAAGCATATTGGTGTCTCTTCAGTAATGCCATG